>NC_081228.1:127500-225000 GCF_902713425.1 Acipenser ruthenus
TCCCAGCAGACAAGGGTAACCGAAAAACAAGAAGACCTTGAATTCTATAGCAAAGTCTCTATTAGTAAAACCTTGGTAACCCGTCCGGTTGTGTGCTATGCTCTTCTGGCCCCTTATTGTCATGCGCTACAGCCCTCAGAGCCATTCAGTACTTTGTGTTTGTTATTTACAGGCAAAGGCTTTGCTTGTATCTTTCTAAGGAGGTGTCTTGAGTGGGCAGTTCAGAACTCAGTGTCACAGCTGGGATTAGCAGAATGATTTGTTGAGCAGAACACCCCTTGGTCCCAGTTACTTTGGGTAACAGTTTTACTGCAGGTCCCTAACTTTCATTCTCAAAGAGTATCAGCGCAGGGTTCTCAGTGGCTCACCAGATATGTGAGAGCAATCAGGAGGTTGCTGCTTCCAATCCTGGCCATGCTGAGTTGCAGATCCACAGGGAGCCCTGCATTGGTCTTTGAGTTAGGGGAGAAATTCACCTCCTTTACCAGTCAGATAGCTGACAAGCACAGACACAGACTTCAGTGGTGAGGTTCAGCCAGATCAAAGAGGCCACGGGCTTGACAGTACAGGTTATTGAATTGCATTCTTTAACTCATAGGTTATTGGCTGTTTAGACAAAGAGACTGTCGGCACTCATATATAAACTGCTTCCCGTGTATTTTAAAGGTCTGGCCGAGGAGAAGCAGGTCTGCCTCTGAGCGCCGATGAGATCCAGGAGAAGGTGGATAGTTTGAATGAAGAGATGTCAGAGCTGCTGGGCTGTGAATACAGGAGGAAGAGGAAGGGGAGTCTCCCTGAAGCCGCAGCAGCAGCCACACACCCCCTCCCCTCCACCCTGCAGAGAATCCCTGCTGAGACACATCGAGGAGCAGGAGAGGGAGTGTGGGCTGAGCAGAGGCTCTGAATACAGTCCAGGCTGCTAGGCTGGGCTGCCCGCCCCCCACCCCTCACCCCACACCCCACACCCAGTGTAGCTGCCTCTCGTCTCACTGTAAAGAGCACGTTGAAATGTCATTGTATTCGCGTCTTGCTTGTTTGTTACATTTCTTACACAGTGCAATGGGGTTTGCAATCCTTCTCTTTGTGTCTTTTAGTTGGTTGTCTTCCTGTGTGGATATTGTATTAAGTACTGCAGTAAATCCAGGAGCTATCGAGAGTCTGGGAGTCGTGCTGTGTGTAAATGTGCAGTTAAAGCTGGGATTGGTGGATATCCTGTTATCAGGTCCTGGTTTATTTTAGCATGCGAGACAGAAGCACCCCTGCCCTGTCCTCTCAGGACACACGGCTTTCCTCCAGTATAGAAATGAAACCAAAATGGGACTGACCTGGAAAAGAGCAATCCTGACATGAAGACCAAACCTAGGGGAAGAATTACAGCAGCCTTCATCCGCTGAGAGGCTTTTTATAGCGTCTCCCAAAGAGACCCGCTGGAATTGATGAACAGAGGCTGGGTGAGCATGGCCTCGAGACAGAAGCGTTGGGAGAGGATCTGTAGAGCACTTTCCAGAAGAGCAAGAACAGAGGCTCCGTGAGGTGAAGATTCACTTTTAAACAGACACTGCAGCAAAGGGAGGCATTGTGCATACAGAGGCTTTATTTAGAGATACAATGCAAAGCTAATGGATTACAATGTACAGAAGACCATATAGAATTCAACTGTGATAGATACATATGTGTGTGTGTGTGCGAACACGCTGTTATTGTAGAAGGATGCAGTACAGCCCCCCCCCCCTCATTTAGATTAGCTTCATGCTGCAGTAAATCAGTTTCCACAATCATAAAAAACTAAACCCAAACCCCAGCGAACAACACCAGCAGTAACTGTGACACGATGCTTAGAAATGAAAGCTGATATAGCAGCACTCTATCCCTGAAGCAGAACCCTGAACACTACGGAAATGAACAGACAACAAATCAAATTACAAACTGGTTCACTGCCTCTATGAAGTGCAAAATTACCATACATAGCATTACTAGTGCAATTCTAATAATTACATAGACTTCATTCCATCTCCATTCCATCTCCATTCCGCCTCCATTCCATCTCCATTCCGCCTCCATTCCACCTCCACTCCAGACTCCGTGTGCTCTAGCTGTATGAATATGGGATGTGTTGGGGAGGTCAGTTGAAGCCCTGGTTGGGGTATCCCTCCAGTCCTGGTTTTCTTGCTCCCACGTGATATTTCTTGAACATGAACCAGCCTCCCAGGACCGCAGCGACCGCCAGCAGGACAGCGAAAACGACGCCAACAACCAGGCCGGTCAGAGTTTCCTGCAATGTCTCGTGGTAAACTGCAGGGAGAAAGAGAGGATCATACTGCTCTACCTGAGGACAAGAGAAACATCTGCAGAGGAAGCAAACCCTTTAACAGGAGGAATTTAATAAGAACAAGACTGCGTCACTCCTTTCAGATAGATGAGCACTCTTCTCCACCCTGCTAATGGACATGCAGAGCGGGTCAGAGCGAGACAGTGACTGCTCAATGACATGCAGGAGTAACACACGGTACTTACCAGACTGCTGAGCAGAGATCTCACCCAGAGTGTCTGTGGGGGGAAAACAAAGGCAATAAGACTGGAAGCAGTGCATCACACAGCCTCAGCAAGACTCCCGCTGCTCAGATCTCCGGCAGGAGATTTATTGAGATATACAATCGAGTCGTACCGAGCTCTTTGGTGAAGATGGGTCCAGCGGAAACAGTGACGGTCTCTGTTGAGCCCAAGGGCTGTGTCTCAGCATCACGCCTCCTTCTTGTAGTGTTAGTGCAGGCCTGTTACAATGAGGGACAGCATTACAATCTCCTTCCCAGTCCTGCACCACACAGCTGTGTGCTCTACAGGCACTCTCCCCTTGGGAAAGATCACCCTGGTAAATTAGCATGCTCACTGTGCAGCCCTGTTACAACAAGGGACAGCATCACAGCTTGCTATCACTCTCCTTCCCAGTCCTGTGTCTGAGAGCCTCTGCTGGAGCCGATGTCTCTGACAGAGCCTCACCGCTTTGAGCTCCTTGCAGGTGGAGGGCTGGCACAGTCTGGTCACACAGTGCAGGTAGATGCTGGATACTTTCCTGTCCCTGTGCTGCAGGAATCGAAAGGCATCGAAGCGGAACTGAGAAGTCAGGCCGTCCCCGTTCTGTATGATGGTCGTCTGGTTATCTTTGGAGCAGCTGAAGATGAACATACAGGAAACATGTGAGAGATGAAGTGACTGATTGCACTGAGATATTAACGGCACTGACAGATATTAGTTTAGAGAACAAAAACTAAAGAAAGCTCTATTGATTACTCAATGCTCAGCACTGCTGTTACTGATCAGCTCTATTGATTACTCCATGCTCAGCACACTCTTCATAGTCTGACAGTCTCATTATTCAGGGAGCACTGGAATCCTGGGTTGCTGACTCAACGTACCCGATGAAAAAGTCGTGGCGTTCGGTTAACGTCATGTTGAAAGGATCCGGCGTGGCGAAGCAGTGATCCAGCAGAACATGGAAACTGAAAACAGAGAGAAGGACAGATTCGTGAGCAGCTCCTTCACAGAGGGGGGTCCCGACGACACAAAGAGAACAGCACAACGGGACACATTGTCAAAGCTGGTTTGAGTTGGATTTCTTACTCCAAACAGCGATCATGTTATCTATCAATGCAAACAGCAGCGCCTGGCTAAAGCTCTCACCTTGCAGTGAGGTTGCTGGCCCTGACTTGCACAAAGACCTTAGTCTTCAGAGGGATGCCGGTTTCAGGGACTGACAGTGGATAGGTGTAGGAAGAGTCCTGAAACCACAGAGCAAACAGCAGTTAGTAAAGATTCAGCATTCTGCAAGCACAGGCTACTGTGAAAAGACTGCAGGGCACAACAGCATCACAGAGCAGCCTGCTTAAAGCATCCATGGATCAGGGGAGGAACACGCTGTGCTTAGCAGAGTCCAGGCTTCCTGTTAACACAGCTCTGCCAGTCTAGTTCCAGCCGGGCGCACTTACATTATACAGCTTCATGCTTAACGTGCTGATGAAGGTACCATTGTTGCCATTCACAGCCACAGACACTGAGGACCTGGAAGACGAAAGAGAAAGAGGAAGGGGTGAGATGAGCCCTGCGGGTTGTGTTCGCTGTTTGTGTTTATTACATCATTGAGGTGTGTTCTCATGACCTGTGAAGAGAATCTAGTAACCACTTACATTGCCTTCTCACCCATTATGAGCCCAAACCAAAATGTCAAATGAGAGAACTGATTTAGAAGCGAGGGTCTGGAGCCTTTTCAAATGAGAGAACTGATTTAGAAGCGAGGGTCTGGAACCTTTTCAAATGAGAGAACTGATTTAGAAGCGAGGGTCTGGAACCTTTTCAAATGAGAGAATCGATTTAGAAGCGAGGGTTTGGAACTTTTTCAAATGAGAGAATCGATTTAGAAGCGAGGGTCTGGAACCCCTTTTGGAATGGGACCCCCCCTAACATTTACCCTTAATAATATATCACAGAAATACATATAGACATATAGATATACATGTAGATTATTCTTTATCATATTCCATATCACAAATATCCACTGCAATACAAACTAAAGGAGCGAGCCAGTCTGCTTGCAATGTGGTTGTTTCCCCAGCAGAGGGAGCCTCTCTGGCTCAGTGCCGGGACTCACGTGATGATCTGTGTGTTGTTCAGGATGTATTCCAGAGGGTAGCGGCAGGAGAAGCCGTAGTACAGGTCTGTGGAGTAGCTGATCAGCCCGCTGGAGGACTGGCGCGTGTCGATGTAGCCGCTGATGACAACTGACTGGATGTTTGAGAAGGAGCTGAGAAAGCCAGTCCCTGCACCCTCGTTCACGATCTGAGACAAACAGCAGCGTATTACAGTGTGGACATTTCAACAGCTTGGGAACGAGAAGATGTGGAAAAGACAGCAGAAAGAATGGGCCGTCCGTGCTGGAGAGAGGCACAGGACTGACCCGCAGGCAGGGTGTGTTCAGATCAGGAGAGAGGTGCTTGTCACAGGACTCCAGGCTAGTGCCACTGCAGCCTCCCCTTAACTAAGTGGGATGTATTGATGATGATTTGAAGGGAAGCTCTCCACTTGCCTGAATGCTGTTGCTGCAGATATTATCCAGGGTGCCATTGACAGGGAGGCTGTATCTGATGACTGGAGGAGTGACTGTGGAGTCGATGAGTCCCTTGCACTGAGAGTCATTCTGCCGGCTGTTCACAGCCAGTCCCGTGGGGTCAAAGCCAGCATAGAGCGCCGTGCACAGGTTCACAGTCATTGTAATGAACTGCGGTCCGCAAACCACTGTCATATCATCATTGACTGTGAAACAGAGAGCAGACAGGTTAGGCTGCTGTGCGGGGCTCACAAAACACCTTCTACACTTCAGAACAGAGCTCTACTGAGCTCTATGGTGCACATTCCCAGAGCTGTGTACAGAGGTGCACATTCCCAGAGCTGTGTACAGAGGTGCACATTCCCAGAGCTGTGTACAGAGGTGCACATGCCCAGAGCTGTGTACAGAGGTGCACATTCCCAGAGCTGTGTACAGAGGTGCACATTCCCAGAGCTGTGTACAGAGGTGCACATTCCCAGAGCTGTGTACAGAGGTGCACATTCCCAGAGCTGTGTACAGAGGTGCACATTCCCAGAGCTGTGTACAGAGGTGCACATTCCCAGAGCTGTGTACAGAGGTGCACATTCCCAGAGCTGTGTACAGAGGTGCACATTCCCAGAGCTGTGTACAGAGGTGCACATTCCCAGAGCTGTGTACAGCGGTGCACATTCCCAGAGCTGTGTACAGAGGTGCACATTCCCAGAGCTGTGTACAGAGGTGCACATTCCCAGAGCTGTGTACAGAGGTGCACATTCCCAGAGCTGTGTACAGAGGTGCACATTCCCAGAGCTGTGTACAGAGGTGCATATTCCCAGAGCCGCAGTGTGCAGCTGGCCGGGTGGAGACTTGCCTGGGGTTCTCTGTAGCGCTGCACTGCAGTTGTACTGGGCTGCTGCGTAATGGGGAAGGACCAGGGCAGCCAGCGAGACACACAGACACAACATCTTTGAGCAAATCACAGGACTGCGTCTGGAAGAGAAACACGACCACTTCAAATCACTCAGAGTTCAGGTCTGCGTCTGGAAGAGAAACACAACCTCTTCAAATCACTCAGAGTTCAGGACTGCGTCTGAAACACAACCTCTTCAAATCACTCAGAGTTCAGAACCTCTTTAAATCACTCAGAGTTCAGAACCTCTTTAAATCACTCAGAGTTCAGGACCTCTTTAAATCACTCAGAGTTCAGAACCTCTTTAAATCACTCAGAGTTCAGGACCTCTTTAAATCACTCAGAGTTCAGAACCTCTTTAAATCACTCAGAGTTCAGAACCTCTTTAAATCACTCAGAGTTCAGGACCTCTTTAAATCACTCAGAGTTCAGAACCTCTTTAAATCACTCAGAGTTCAGAACCTCTTTAAATCACTCAGAGTTCAGGACCTCTTTAAATCACTCAGAGTTCAGAACCTCTTTAAATCACTCAGAGTTCAGAACCTCTTTAAATCACTCAGAGTTCAGGACCTCTTTAAATCACTCAGAGTTCAGAACCTCTTTAAATCACTCAGAGTTCAGGACCTCTTTAAATCACTCAGAGTTCAGAACCTCTTTAAATCACTCAGAGTTCAGAACCTCTTTAAATCACTCAGAGTTCAGGACCTCTTTAAATCACTCAGAGTTCAGAACCTCTTTAAATCATTAAATTGTTTTAGTGTCGTTATTAAACTCTAACTGGTCTTCGTTTTTTTTTTAAAACTTTTAAAAATAATCTGAAATGTCCCAAACGCACACAGTGCAGGTATAAATAAGCATTTGAAAACCGTGCATTTGGTGGCATCAGTTTATCTCATGTTTAAATGTTTGCAGATCCTGAAACAAAAAAAACCCATTTGCTTCACAAAACATGAGTTTTAGGTTGTGATCTTACTAGCTTCAATAAAGTTTCAAATACCTTATCCGTGGTGCTGCCCTGTGCTGTTCACAAGCCTGGTCGTACCTCAAGCACCATCAAGCATCTCTTTATAAGCTCTGCGCAGGTAATACCTGATACCAGTGACGGTATCCTTATCATAATAGCTGGTGTGGATTACCAGTCTTCAGGCCATCCTTCCTTTCTATTGTCTGTGTCCCCAGCATGCCTGTTTGTTTTGTTTCTTTAGGTTGAAGTGTGGGATTTCCTTAGAGACCCAGACCTCAGTGTCCTTCTAGAGGCTGAGGCTACACTTTCACATGCCTGTGCTGTATCAACATGACACCATACTGCAGGGCAGAGCTTCCCAGCCCTGGTCCTGGGGACCCCCTGCGTCGGCTGGTTTTCATTCCAGCTGAGCTCTCAATTACTTAACGAGACCCTTCATTTAACTGATAATTTGCTCAATTAGACCTTTTAAATTGTTCTCAGCTCTTAAAGAATTGCAGCGTTCAAGTTTCTTATAAAATGTTACGGCTAACTTGAAATCTGCAGCTGCTTAAGAGCTGAAAACAAGTAATAAGGTCTAATTAAGCAAATTATTAGTTGAATTAAAGATAAAGTTATGAATCATGTGTACATTTTTCTGGATGATATAACCCTAACCCCACACCTAACCCGAACCAGAACCCGAACCCCAACCCCTAACCCTAAACGCTAACCCTAACCCCTGAACCCTAACCTCAGCCCTAACCTCACCCCTAACCCAAACCCCAACCCCAACCCCTAACCTCACCCATGCGTGAATGATGTGAGGAGCCTTCAGGCACAAGCCCAAGCTCTCACTTCACTTGAGCATGTTTCAGATTAATGCAGTGGTCACCACCATTCTCTGCACCAGTGTTAGGACATGTGAATGCCTGGATGGACAAACATCGCTGGACACACTGTGAACACATTCCTGCCTCCAGCGTGGATCACAGGCTCCCCACTGGAAGCTGGGAAAATCAGAGGCCAGTGCTTCGCAGCTCTTTCCACAAATCCTACCCCCCACCCCTGTGGTCCCAGCTGCTGCAAACACACCATTCCCTCTTCGGCACGCAATGTTGTGAACAACTGAAATAGGATACATTTTGCCACAAGGCACATATAATGAACTAAAAATACAGCATTGTTAGAAATCATGTTGCTTGCATGCAACCCCATCAGTGGCAGTCAGAAAAGCCCTCTGTGAAGCACATTGTTTCTTATAAGAGATGACAGCAATAAGATCCGTCCCATTGTCTCGGGTTTGCCTGTCCCCCCTTCTTTAGTCAAGAATTCTACACACACCATCCCCTCCTCCAATCAACAGCATAGCTTCTTAACTGAAGAAGCACAGATCTGTAAGCAGCGTTCTTATGAACAGCTATTAGATGATCGTTTTCTGTACGTCTTGTCAAAATTCCTCTGTAACAATTTACAATTGGAGTAGGTTTACAATAGTACAGCATCGAACAAAGCATTGCCTAAACTCTAGTGATCGCGCTGCTGTCCTGTCAGTAACATGGTTAGAATAAGAGGCCTCCAGCACGTCGTAAAACTACTGACAACGTTTCAGACCTTCACTGTCTACTGTTTCCATGCGCACCACAGATTCCATCAGCCCAGGTTGTTTACTGTTTTCTGTCTTTGACGTTTAATATCTTGTTATGAAAGCAGCCAGACTCATCCCAGCAAGGTTTAAAGGATTGAGCTACAAAAGAGAGGTTGAAAGAAACAGATCTATCCAGCCTGGAACCAAATGGAATCAGAGGGACAGGATTGAACCAAACCAGCCCTTTAAACACAGCACGGAGACCAGGGCCAGAGGACAGCAATTTAATTTTTCCATGATGGAAAAGCACAAGATCCATTTCTTCAGTTGAATCTGTAAAGGTCACATCTGACATGAGAACTGAACATGCGCAAAGTTTTGACGTCTCTAAACTGCAAGCCGCTATTGTCCCCTGATATCCGGCACCTTAATTGTCATTTCAAATTGACAGCTTTAGCTAGCAGTCATTTCTCATGGACAGTCACACATAATAGATGGAACGTGATCCTCGCACACAAATTCTTTCACGTGTTAATCGATCTTCAATCTGCCGTGTTGAGATAGCAGCAGCATTTTGAAAGGAGATAGGCTGGGAAATGAAGGGAAAGCAATGTGTGCTTCTGCAGAGAGCGATTGACAGGACCTACCTTACCTGAGGGTAGCAGGGTGGTTTGGGTGTGACAGCAGGTTCATATAGAACAGAACTTCTTTATTAGCAAGACAAGGTCATACTGTGATTAAGGAATGAGTGCATAACCCCAGGTGAATGCTGAACAAATCACTAGAGCCTCCTATTCAAGCCAGTAAAACACACAAGAGGTTTCATAAAAATAGTTTATTTTTGGATCAGTCTCCTTTTCAAAATACACAAGTTAAATAAATAGACAAATAAAAGCAGACATCATTCCTATTAAAGTACTTAATATAATCTCTTCAATAAAATAACTTGCAAAAAGAGTTGCTTAAAAAGACAGATGAGGAAGGATTCATTAAAAAGTGTCATTGAGAAGAGCAGTGGCAAAGTAAAAAGATCTCTCCCTCTCTCTCCAGCGAGACGGCTTCAGTGACATCACTCGCATGTCAGAGCTGGACAGTCACATGGAAGCCACTAGGAGCGTTTCTTGCTGACCCAGTGGAACCGGTCGACGCGCGGCCCGGAGAACGCTGCAGAGGGCCTGTAGCTCTTGTTCCCGCTGCTGGCACTGGCGCCCCCTGCTGGCTGGTGGTAGCTCTCCGCCAGGTGCTGTTTCCTGTTGGTGTACGGAGCCCAGGACTGCACAGGCTGGGCAGAGAAGTCACTGAACTGAAGACACAAAGGTTTGCAGTGGTTAGCGTGGAGACCAGGACCACCCGAGAAAGGCTCAGAGTTTACTGGATGCACAACACTGTATATGCATATAGAAACCAATGCAAACAAAATAGGGCATTCACAGAAACACACATTGCAACAGTTCAAGGCTGGCATTTAGAAGGGATGTGGGTTCTGCACAAAGCAGTTCTGTGAGCAAGATGAAGAGGTGGACAGGCCATGTGGGAGACAGCAGGACTGTGCAGAGCAGCACCTGGTAGACACTGTTGGGGTTCCTGACTGTGGGGATGCTCTTGGGTTCCTGGCTGCTGCTGCAGACGCTCTCCTCATCAGAAGAGGCCCCGGACTGGTAGTCAGATGTGGCCTTCTCTACAGCACTGCTGATGCACAGAGACAGCTCCTGCTTCTCCCCCTGACCTTCAAACTGAGCCACGCTGAACGCAGGGTTCCTCTCGCCATACCTGCGGGTGAGACGCAGCATTTACAGCAAAGGAGGCACACAGCTTCTCACAAGGCATTTAGACTTCATGAATCATGTCAAGGGTTCAGTGACTACCTCTAAAACGAGTGCATGGTCTCATACTCTGCAAGACAGACTCGACCAAGTGTGTGCAAGAAAACACACGAGATCAGAGGAAGCTACCAAAAACACACACTAGATGTCACCATCGTGCCAACATAACTTTCAGCCGGTGCACATTTTAGGTTCTGAATAAGGACTCTCCATGCGGAGCACACAGCACTAGAGCAGGATTAAACAAGACAGCACTGGAGCCACGCACCGACAGCACACTTCATATGGGTCCACCCAGACAGTGAGCTCCTTGGGCAGGCCCAGGTCCTCATAGTCCATGTTGCTCTCCAGACAGGCTCTCTCCAGCAGAGGATCCTTCAGCTGGTACCTGTTCATTCTGATGCACCTGCAGTTAGGAGCAAGAGCGGATTCACGGGCATTCGGCAAGCAACCCCCCCACCCCACGGGCATTCGGCAAGCAGCCACCCACACCAGCTGCAATACCTCACCACTGCAATCGTTCTAGCAGAACACTGAATTATGACCTGGATAAAAACAGTTAACTTAATACCCAGGTCCATGGATAAAAGTGACCAAAGCATAAAGCTACCCAACTTAAGTCTTTCTTGTAGCTTCATTTATATATTAATAAAAAGTCTGCAGTACTTCAATGCACAAGGCGCAGGACATTTTTGCCACTGGGACAAAAATACAAATCTCTGAAAGCCAAAATGCACATCCGTACTAGCTTATTAAATATCAAAATATGAATAGGTGTTAATTTACCTTTAATGAGTATAGTTCATATTCTTTAACACACAAGAAAAACTCCACCCCCCCTGACGTAAGTGACATCATGACACAACCCTGACGTGGCGACTGGGGCAAAGACTCCAGTCGCCCCAGTGTAGCGAGGCGAGTGCACGTACGCACGGCGGCCCCGCTGCAGCCCCAGCGGTCCTACCTGAACGCCTGCCCCTTGGCCGGGTCGGACCGGTACCAGTGGTTCTTGTATCTCTCGAACAGTATCGACGTCAGCTGAACCGCAAACTCCTCGAGGTGCTTCCTGCGCGCGCTGCCGTGCTTCTTAGCGAGTCTTGTGATGAAGAACACGGTGGCTGCGATCTCGTCTTTCATCTCTGTCTCTTTTTCTAAAATGTGCAATTCACCTGTTGAGGGGAGATGCAGGTTTTAATTCTGTTCCCTTCATTCAAATATTATCTTATATCCTACAACTATAGGAAGTTAAAACTGAGAAAACTTTGGGCTAACTTGCAAAAGTTGAATTTACCTTTATAGACCTTACGTGGAATTTAACAAATCAAAGCACCTCTATGTAAAGGCATATTATATCGGTAGCAATTCACCGCCGACAGGTACCGTACCTCTGTTTATCAACGAGCCCGCTTTTCATTGATCCTTCCACAACAATAATATCCTTCCGTCTCACCGGCTTAAATACACTAAAAGGGCCTAGGTGCGTGATGACGTCATCCCGTCCGCAGGTGAGGTTAATGATGCTGAAATGAATGAACTATCGGAACCTTAAAGCAGGGTTTCATTCCAGCGGCGCTCGCAATCACTTAACCGGACTCGGATTACTGAACGGATAGTTTGCGCAATTAAATCTTTTTAATTGTTCTCAGCTCTTAACGAATTGCAGCGTTCAAGTTTCTTATAAAATGTAACGGCTAACTTGAAATCTGCAGCTGTTTAAGAGCGGAAAGCAAGTAAAAAGGTCTAATTAAGCAAATAATAATTGTGGTCTCACAATGCATCTATTTCCAGCAATTCAACTTGACGCCGACTAGGTGGAAGCAGAGTAATTTAGTTTGAGAAATCCAGAGGAGGCTGGGCTGGCTGCAGAACTCCCACTGTGCACCACAGGGGGGCGCTGTTTCCCAGGACTCAATCTCCAGGCTGTTCCGTTTAGAATCTGTCTGTATTACTTTCCAGCGTCAGTACCTTTCTCAGATCATGCTAGTTCCTTGTAATGAATTATAACATGACATGAAAAGCGCGGGCCTGTGACGTTGAAGGTTTGACTGGCACTGTTGAAGCGCTTTCTGATTTCCATGTTATGCATTAGCTGTAGTCCTTTTTTAAAAGCAACTGTTATTTACATAAAATGTAATCCGTTACCAAATTTCATAAGATGCCTGAAAAAGGCCCCATGTTACTGAGAAATGAAATCAGATTGCAGTAATGTGTTACTCCTCAGCACTATAGTTTATTATGGGGACATGAAGAGCTTCAGATTAATATACGTGTGTGTTATTCT
This sequence comes from Acipenser ruthenus, assembly GCF_902713425.1. Taxonomy (NCBI): domain Eukaryota; kingdom Metazoa; phylum Chordata; class Actinopteri; order Acipenseriformes; family Acipenseridae; genus Acipenser; species Acipenser ruthenus. The sequence continues at coordinate 140,123 of NC_081228.1, forward strand.
GTATTGGGTGCAGGTGGGTACATTTTCCCTGTAAACGGGTTTCCCAGCGTGTCCAGTGCAAGGCAGTGTTGTGAGCTCCTGCACTTTGACTTGTGTATCTGTGGCAAGGCAGCACTGTGAGCTGCTGCACTTTGACTTGTGTATCTGTGTATACAGTGCTGGTCCAGGCAGGCCCACTCAACAATAGCACCTAGCAACAAGCAAACTGGAAGCTGCTGCCTTGACTACGGAACTCAGCCTTGACTACGGAACCTCGCCGCACCGTCTCCTTGACAACACCCTGCTTCAGCCCCGGGGCCAGGTTGACATGTCTGGTGAGGTCAGAGTTTCACCACTTGGTTCAGATCGAAGGCCAATGGAAACAGTGCTGAAATAATAACCAGGACAGGGCCTGTATAGATTCTGACAAAATCACAAGCCAAGAGAGTCGATTTCCAGCAGGGAAAGAGTTAAAGGTGAGGAGGTGTTGGTTTCACTGCCAGCAGGGGCCTGTGTTCCCCGGGCATGCCCAGGCATGAACCTGGGAAAGGAAGGAGTCATTCACACAGAGCGTTTCTCTGGAAACCTCAAAGCACAGTGAAAGCTGCTCATTACTGTCCACATCACAATACAGACCCAAGGAGTCTGACCCAGTGTAATACAGCGCGACAGCAATTAAGAACCAGAATTTAATCAAACCTTTTACTTTTCAGTCAAATGCAATCCTCATTTATTAAAGATGGATGGGGGGGGGGGGGGGGGTCAGAAGAGAGTGCTGGTGGCCATGGATATGTAGTTTCCCATAGTAACAGCAAAGCACAGTGAAAGCATGGTAAAGCACAGAGAAGCATTGTAAACCACAGTGAAAGCATGGTAAAGCACAGTGAAAGCATGGTAAAGCACAGGGAAGCATTGTAAAGCACAGTGAAAGCATGATAAAGCACAGGGAAGAATTGTAAAGCACAGGTAAGCATTGTAAAGCACAGTGAAAGCATGGTAAAGCACAGTGAAAGCATGGTAAAGCACAGTGAAAGCATGGTAAAGCACAGGTAAGCATTGTAAAGCACAGTGAAAGCATGGTAAAGCACAGTGAAAGCATGGTAAAGCACAGGTAAGCATTGTAAAGCACAGTGAAAGCATGATAAAGCACAGGGAAGAATTGTAAAGCACAGGTAAGCATTGTAAAGCACAGTGAAAGCATGGTAAAGCACAGGGAAGCATTGTAAAGCACAGTGAAAGCATTGTAAAGCACAGGTAAGCATTGTAAAGCACAGTGAAAGCATGGTAAAGCACAGGGAAGAATTGTAAAGCACAGGTAAGCATTGTAAAGCACAGTGGAAGCATGGTAAAGCACAGGTAAGCATTGTAAAGCACAGTGAAAGCATGGTAAAGCACAGTGAAAGCATTGTAAAGCACAGGTAAGCATTGTAAAGCACAGGTAAGCATTGTAAAGCACAGTGAAAGCATGGTAAAGCACAGTGACAGCATGGTAAAGCACAGTGAAAGCATGGTAAAGCACAGGTAAGCATTGTAAAGCACAGTGAAAGCATGGTAAAGCACAGTGAAAGCATGGTAAAGCACAGTGAAAGCATGGTAAAGCACAGGTAAGCATTGTAAAGCACAGTGAAAGCATGGTAAAGCACAGTGAAAGCATGGTAAAGCACAGGTAAGCATTGTAAAGCACAGTGAAAGCATGATAAAGCACAGGGAAGAATTGTAAAGCACAGGTAAGCATTGTAAAGCACAGTGAAAGCATGGTAAAGCACAGGGAAGCATTGTAAAGCACAGTGAAAGCATTGTAAAGCACAGGTAAGCATTGTAAAGCACAGTGAAAGCATGGTAAAGCACAGGGAAGAATTGTAAAGCACAGGTAAGCATTGTAAAGCACAGTGGAAGCATGGTAAAGCACAGGTAAGCATTGTAAAGCACAGTGAAAGCATGGTAAAGCACAGTGAAAGCATTGTAAAGCACAGGTAAGCATTGTAAAGCACAGGTAAGCATTGTAAAGCACAGTGAAAGCATGGTAAAGCACAGTGACAGCATGGTAAAGCACAGTGAAAGCATGGTAAAGCACAGGTAAGCATTGTAAAGCACAGTGAAAGCATGGTAAAGCACAGTTAGCTGCTCGTGTATTTACAGTAAACTCTCAGCATTGGAGCAAAAAGGTTTCCATGATCCCGCTGCTTTCCTTTCACTCTGGCACAGTCCGCCAGGTCCTAGCGCCTCCGCTTCAGGTCTATAAACCCGCCTTCCAGGGCGCTAAATTTAAACTTCTGTTGGGACGCGACGCCTCACACGTCGCTATAAAGCCTGCCCTCATTTAGAGTGAGTGCAGCCGTTTCAGAGATTGCATACCGCTCACTATCCATTGGAGAAACGAGATGTCCCTCGCCCCAATATCCTCTGGTCAGACCGCATGGATGTTGTGATGCAGTAACCAGCAGCGAGTTACCTGCTCTGCTGGTGAGTTTGCTCATTACATTTTTTTTACACCCCATAATGCTAAAATATCTTGTACTGTATTTGCTGTGTAAAGCATTCATGAGTTAAATGTGTGTTTGCTTTTAGAAAGTGACTAGTTTCGTAATGTTAACATCTGTTTTGGTAAAAAGCCTAGCTTTGTGTTTACAAAAAACTTTCTGTAAACAGCAGCGCTTTCACAAAACCCGAAGACCCGGTTCGGGCACTGGGCAGGCTTCAAATGTGAACCCTAATGATTCAGTACTGCCAGTGCACTGTTAATTACAAGAACAAAACAAAGTGGCCGTCTTTATTCAGCTAAAAACTGAGCAACGCGGTGCTATATACTGTCATGGCAACGACAGCTGTAAACTATCAAACACCTGTGTTTGTCAGGACAGCGCACGCAGCTCCACCTGGTTCGTGACGTCACGGAGACCCGCCCATGACTACAGGTGGTTTACAAACACTAGAGGAATGTTTAGGGTACGCAAGCTGTTCAGGAGACAAGCGGGTCGTTTCTCAATTCGGAAGATCCCGAGACCGCGCTGTTCTTTAAACTGTCAGGTATTAATCACAGACTTTACACACAGTTATTTATATCTTAGAAAAAAATTAATGTTTTTTTTTTTCTTTTTTTATATTTGAAGGTATAGGCCTACTGTGTTAATTTAATATTGCTTTTCATATATGAAATATATAGTTATATTCATTGGACACGGTGTTTCTCCGTGTCATTGCAGAGATTGTAATATGAATGTATTCTTTTCTTTCACTAATCAGTTGTACACCTTTTTTTCTATAGACACCAGTATTGTATGGATCTGTTTTTCGATGTTTTAAACTTTGTAACCCTGTTGTGTTCACATGAAGCCCCTATACTGTACCTTTTTAAAAGCCCATGCGTTCGATCTCTTTTTCTGTTTTAGGCTCTGGTGCCCTTCGCTCCGCATACCGACGCAGTGAGCTGTACTTGATCTGTAGGCAGTGTAGTTAGATGATTGTCTGAATTCAGCCTACAATCACTAACCACACTACCGACTGAATGGGTACCGATAACGACCAACCAACTGCATAGCTGTGTGGATTAGCGGAAGATCAGATATTCTCGTATATGTGGAGTAAAATCGGTAAAACTATAAAACAGTAAAACCTGGACCCACACCTGTTTCAGAAGATCACCTGCTCTAAGATTATTATTATTATTATTATTATTATTATTATTATTATTATTATTATTATTATTATTATGATGATGATGATGATTATGATTATTATGAGGATGAAGATGATGATGATGATGATGATTATCATTATTATGAGGAGGAGGATGTTCTAGCTGTTGTGGTTTTGCTATTATCTGAACTGGATTTCTGTTGCTCAGTTGTCGTGTTAGTTGCTAACATCATGTCTTGATTATGCGGGCGTGTCTATAGCTTGGTTCAGCCTGGTTACCTGGCAGTGTAGTTAGCTGATTGCGGTGTCCCATCAATCACTAGCCACACAGCCATGTAAACGGGACCTGGGAGCAGCTGCCAATGCAAAACCCAAGAAACACTTGCGCCTGGAATACAGTGGAAATATCAAAACCAAATATCCGGATAACGCATTGTTTACAATGCTGTATTATATAACCTGTAATTATTACCATATTACACCTGAAAAGCGTTTCTGTATGACGTCATATGCGTGTGGTTTATTGTTCTTAATAAATGACGTGTTTTCTAATGCGCCTGATGCGTGTGTTGACTGTGTAGGGAATTAAACCACGTGTTTTACAAGACAATACTAAATGTGAATCTTCAGATGATCTCATTTCAATTAGAACATACATAACAGAAACGAAAGACACCCCCTCCATTTCAACACACGATGCAAAGTCTGTAGTGTGAAAAATAGATCTGATGTGCTAAATATACATGCTGTACATTATTGATCTCAATGGAAGTGAAGCCTCAGGCTATCTTTCAATTGTTTATCATTGCATGTTGCGTGCCCGTTTGTATAAACGAACATGGAATAAAGATGTTAATAAAAACGTCATTCACGCTGCTTTATTACACTTCGCTCTGCTGTTACTGAGAGGCGCTTTTAAGGGATGCCGGTTGAAATGAAAAGTTCTTTTAAATCTGTTTATTTTAAATAAGTTAGTCGATGCTGTCCACACAACGGAAGACATGCGGTGCTAGGTTTTATATGCTGTACCCGCCTCCCGGTCCCATGTCATAAGGGGTCACATCGGGAAAAGGTATTCTGCCCGTGCTAAAGACAAATTAGCAAAAACAACACAACGATGTGGGGCACTAAGGGGGGCCTCCCACAAACACGCAATTAATGAGCCGGTGCTGAAGAATGAATCCACGTCTGATCGGGGGACTCGGTGGCCAGGATATCTTAGGACTCAATGAAGTGGAGTCAATTGTCCCGCAGCCAGGAAAATCTGCGGGTTACTTTTGAAAACGGGGACCGAAATATCTCCACATGTAAGCGCCAGTGAAGAGGGCAGCCAATGAGAACCTGCGCGTCGCGTCTCCAGGGCAACACTCACGGCGTCCTGAGATCTCCATGACGACACTTCCTGAGTGCGGTCTCCGGTCCCGTGTGAAGAACGGAGCGTTACAAACATGTCTTCTGAGCAGAATAGAGAGCAGACCGAAGGACAGTCCGAGTTTGACAGCCAGTGCCTCGTCTTCGCAGGGTCTAAAGAGGAAGACGTTGACTTCGCGAAAGTCTTCTGGAATTCCGTCTCGCTTCACCCGCCGTGGGAGTCTCGGTTGGTTTCTGGCGACATTAGGCAGCGACTCAAAGTCGCAAACAGCAGCCAGCAAAGTGAGTGATATCTGTTTCTCTTTGTGCTTTGAAATAGTTTACAACACGCTTGAATAGGGCTCTTAAAACATTTTAGCGGAAATAAAAAAGGCTATCCATTTTCATGTGCAGTATTGTAAGTGATTAGAAACGCAGTAATGCTGACGTCACTTTTCTTTTTAAAACACGCCACGACATTGCTCGTTAGTATTTTGTGAGATATAATTAAGGTTGTAACAACAGTTAAACGAATCCGGTTTTTCTTCACTTTTTCAGATGCACGTATTTCGCATGCACCTCCAGCTGTGGACACCAGTAAGTAAGACGCAGGCATTTCTTCGTGGTATGGAAACTGTGTTATTTTATTCAAACTGGCTGTGATTTCTGGTCTCTGTTTTTAGGAAAAGAGCCGTTCCTGCTAGAAGCGTATATCAAGGAGAAAACGGAGGAAAAACTGGGGTACTTAGAGAAGGTAAGACAGTTGAGTAACTTTGTAATGAACACTGTGCAGGCTGACCACAAATCAGTCTGGACCTGGACACACTGCAGGAGGGAGTCTGGACCTGGACACACTGCAGGAGGGAGCCTGGACCTGGACACACTGCAGGAGGGAGTCTGGACCTGGACACACTGCAATCGGGATTGCATCCACAACACATTGTCTGTACAATAAATGATCCAGACTATGATAACAGCACAGCCATCGCTTATTGGTGTAAGAGCACAGTAACTGTCTGAATTATTTCTGGCACCACTGTAGTTATCTACAGAAAGCTCCTGTACTGTAAACACAGTAACTAATAGAGCTCAATGAACTCCATTGACAGCCTGTTTCCCCTTGAAAGCGGTGCAATCCATTGCCTTGGCCTGACGAACGATTGATAAGAAGGATGTGATTTGTGAGCACTGAGCTCCGCTGCGGTGCTGCATATGGGGAGCTGCAGTCTCTCTGGCAGTGTATTGACAAGCACTCAGAGGCTTATCAGAGGATCGCTCATTCCTCTGAGGGGCTGGCACTCCTCCTCTGTCTGTCTGTGCACAGAAGAGAAAGCATTCAACACAGGCATTGCTATCGTCACGTCCTCCACAGCACCGTGAAACACAAGAGAAGGGCAGCACAGTTACAAGAGAATCGTTCTTACAGACTAGGGCAAAGCTGCCATCCCGTATGTGATGAGGTGTGTCGCTCTGTTTGTGAGCCCTGCTGGTTCACAACACTTTGCTGTTCATGCACTACATTGTCAAAATGAATGGAAGTCCACAGCAGGTCATATTTATGAGATTATTTACACATCAAGTACCGTTGCAGTGCACTAGCTTGACGTCTCTCTGTTGGGTAAACAGCCCAGTAACATTATGAGAGGATATCTAAGAGTGGATCACAATACAGCCCCGCTCTGAAGGAAGGTTATATCTCCTAATGGCCTGCTAATGCATTCGGCTTCATTTTCTTAATGCAGTGTAATGCTGAGAAGTGAAGCGCAGACTGTGCAGAGCAGCAGTGTCAGCGTTGCGCTCTGCAAAGGATTATCAGGTTGAAGTTGTTCATTTTTGAACTTGGCTTAGCCAGCAATCTATAACTTAATATCCATCAAGCTGAGACCTTGTATTCATTTATAATTCGAATGGTAAATCTGTACTATAAAAAAAAACACACACACACAAAACATGTTTACTGAATGAATATTACAGCGCATCTCTTGAAGTGATTCAGACACTCTGTCCTGCAAGTCGCAGTCCTTTAAGGAGTATTGTCCCATGAAGACTGATCTTCCAAAACTCCCCTGGGAGATCTCAGCAAACCAAAGGGTTAAACTGCACCCCCCCATGGAGCAGCGAGCCCCTTCAGGTCCTGTGGGGCGGTCCTGCGTTAATTGAATTAGCCCAATCCCATTTCATAGACAGACTGGATCAATAGCAACAATCAGGCTTTCTTGTCCGCTGTGTAAAGGGCTTGCTGCAGTGTAAGTGTCTGAATTACATCCTGCTGTAGTTTACGAAGGCAGTGGAGCAATGGAATACCAATCCGTACTGCTGCTGTCTGGCTGTTTATCAGCAGGGCCTCGTTTATCACTGTGCTTGCTGTAACATGCGTTTCTAAACCACACACTTGAGGCCTATGTAGCGAACGGAAGTGGGTCATATTGAGGGAATCATTTTGTCGGCTAGAACCTAATCCACTGCGGCTCCTAGACCGGGATCATATAATGCATGTGTTGATGGTGCAGGCAGCCGCCCCCTCGGTACAGAATTACTGCCCTGGAGCTGAAACCACTTTCCTAAGCCAGGTCACAGGAGACTGATGTGTTAAAACCCTCGGGACGAGCCCCTCTTAAGTGAATGGACCACCGTGTAGTATTAACACAATGTATCTAATTGTGAGGCCTTTCCAGCGTGGCTCCTGAATGCTTCCCAAGTTCCTAATACCTCATTATTAAAGATAATATTGCAGAGACCAAATCTGAGCACAGCATTACAGACATAATACAACCTCATCACAATCTCCCTTGATTTATGCTTTACACTTTTCACTACATCGCTTTTTTTTTTAATGCCTCCTCAAGACAGCGACGGCGATCCGGCTGATATATTGGAGGAAAGCTTTTTAACCATTTAATAAATCGCATCCGCGGCTATAATTCAGCCATTTGTGGACTCTGCGATTTATTGCAGGACTGTAGTACACTGCAGTACTTGTAACAGGAAATGTAGGATTCTTAAAACAAACAATAGAAAATGGAAGGAAATGCTGTTTGGAGGCCTGTCCCCCTGTCCTGGCTCCCTGTCCCTGCTTCCTTGCCTGTGGGTCGCTGCACATCTCTTTCCTGCGCGCTCCTGCGGTTTCCTGACAGCTGTGTGGGGTGGTGTCTGCAGGCCAGCAGAGCAGAGCCTCTCATCTGTGTTACTGGCTCTCCTGTCAGCACACGATGTCACGAGAGCTGGAAGGCCATGGCTGTCCTCAATCCATGGGAAGAGAGGAAGTCCCTCACAGCCGGTTTAGCTGCTGGGATGAAGTTTGATTCTCAGGCTTTAGAAATCACCAAGAGTTCGTTTTTTTCAGCGTTCTTTGGTCAATTTCAGCATTTTTGTAATCCGAATGGCTTCTTGCAGATACGTACAGAACAAAACGACTTTGCAAATTACACTCCATTAAAAAAAAAAAAAGGTTTTACTTCAAAGAAGGCCAAGTAGACAAATGTTTAGACAAATGTTTACTGCTTCATGAAATATCAGAGAGGGCATCCGTCTGTGTGTCACACTGTCACGTGTCATATATCTGCAGCACTGCTTATCAGACTGTCATGAAGCTTGGTATTTCGTATTCGATTCTCTACATCACCCTCTATATAGAACTGAACTCATTTTTCTCGATAAAGTCAAATGAAACCTGCTGAATAATGTTACGTTAACATATTGAATTTGCAGAGTTTCATATACTGTTCTGAAGGCTTCCGGTAGACTTGTGCGATATCGCTTTGATATGTTCCTTGATTGCGTGATGTTTAATAAAAGCTCTGAATGATGTTCCTGTGGTTTTGTTTTTTAGATGCAGTCTCGGTCCTAACACTGTAGGTGCTTCGTGTCTTCGTGTTGCTGCCCTGTCGGTTTCATGTTTAGGGGAGTGTGATCCAGGAATTGGTTTAAATGCTGGGCTGGTTTAAAACAGCTAGGCTTGCTGCTCTGCTCCCTCCACTCAGCAGTAATGTTCTCTCTGATTAATACTAGCAGAGTGCTTTTCATTCATTAGCCCCGATTATAGCTAACTGTGTCCATGTGATTAGGGGGGCTGCGCTATCCCTCACCCACACACATCAATTCATTATGAAGGTTATACGAGTGTATTGAGATGGACTCATTTCTGTACCGCACACCATCTCTCATAGCAGGCTAATCTTTTAATGCTAAGGACAGTCTGTGAACAAAAACAAAGCATACCCGGGGTGCAATGTCAACGCCACTTCAGAATGCTGTGCCTGTCCTTCGAACACATCACCGCAGTATAGTAGCACTTTCACAATTCTTCTATCATGGTTATACTCTGCATTTACCAGCCCTGGCTTACCCATGTTTATTAATATGCTTTACTATACCTTACTGGTCTTTACAGTGCTTCCCTGTGCTTTACCATGCTTTATTACACGTTGCTGTGCTTTACCATGCTTTATTACACATTGCTGTGCTTTACCATGCTTTATTACACGTTGCTGTGCTTTGCCATGCTTTATTACACATTGCTGTGCTTTACCATGCTTTATTACACATTGCTGTGCTTTACCATGCTTTATTACACGTTGCTGTGCTTTACCATGCTTTATTACACATTGCTGTGCTTTACCAGCGTCTCCACTCTGACACGGCTCCTGTCATTGGCTGCTAGTTAAAAATGCATGTTTAAAAATCAGAGTGCTGCAGTTTGACTGTATCTGCTTCTACAACTCACTTGTGGAAAATAATAGAAAACCCTTGTGTTTACTTCTCTGTAACTGTGGACAGTGGTACATTAGCATTCATGATCCAGCAGTACAGCACAACAGACCAGGGGAAGCACTGCTGTAGATTTGAGCTGAATTGCCTGTGAGCTCTCGATAGCCCGTCCTGGATCAGCTGGGATTTATGAGGTTCTGATTGGATGCGGATCCCTTGGGAGGAGCACTTCCTCACAGTATTGCTCATCTGGGAAAGAGATTTGTTCAGATCCTCTTTAACTAACGACCCTTTCAAACCTCTTCCTGAATTCTGGCTCATTAACTTCATGCCTAAAGATCCGGGGGTTCTGAAGAGAAACGAGAGGAACAAGGTGTCTTTTAGTAGCGCACAGCGAAGGGCGGCAGACGGTTTACTTAACGGATACATTTGATAAAGGAATAGAGGGAGCAATCTCATTGGCCCGCACGTGTTCCAGCCAGGTTTCAAGACACTGTTCCTGAAAAAGTGGCTTCATGTTCCCCCAGCTTTAGACATGATCCCAAGAGCTCTGCTGAGGCTGTGACGGATGGGACGACCGAAACAGAAAATCACACAAAGTGACTCTAAACCACAAGAAGAAAACATACCAAGCTAAACAAATCATCTGCATGATAGATAGCGAGTGAACTAAACGGTGTACAGCAGGAATTACAGAATGCATTGGTGGTGAGTTATGTTTCCTGGAGCCCATGCTTCACAGTAAAATGAAGAAGTAGCATCAGTAAATAGGGCTTGTTACATTGATGAAGCGCCGCGCATTTCAACGTGATTTAAAAGCAGGGTGATGCTGCAGAATGTGGTGACTCACGCTACTGCTTTCATTGCAGGATCATTCACATCCTCAAGTACAATCCTAAGCTCTCTGGTGTCCAAAAGGAGTTCCGATTTGACATTTACTTTTCACTGTCTTTTCCACAGGCTAGAAAGAGAGAAGATATCATGGAGCTCCTCCGGAAACAGAGGGCCGAGCGAATCAAGGTGGGGCATGTCGTTCTTCTCAAAATGACATCTGCGTTACACTGCGACTCCCCGTCTGCGTTACACTGCGATTCCCCATCTGCGTTACACTGCGACTCCCCGTCTGCGTTACACTGCGATTCCCCAGCGAGCAGAGCACAGCCTTCCCAGCAGTGGAACACGCAGAGCAGTGCATGATGGGACCGATACGTTCGCACACTTTGTGGTATCGATGTGGCACAGTTAAATTCAGGTGTGTTCATCACGCAGATCCCTTTTCACGAGAGATATGCAACACACAGGGGACCGTTTTGTCAAGGTCTTTACCCCTGTTTTAAAGTAAACATCATCAATCTGTCCAGATGTATTAAGGAGGGACGCTGGCATGGCTGTGGAGTTACGAGGTGATGATGGCACCCGTGAGTCAAGGCAGCCCTGGAGTGGAGATTTTAATATGCTGCACCACGACACCAACACCTCATGACAGCTACATCTGAAACACCACTTCTGTCATTCCCATCAAACTAGCCATTGCCATTTCTTATTGACACAAACAACATTTTATATTTATATATTTATTTGTGCTTTTCAGAAAGAACTGCTATCTCGTCCATACCAACCGAAATATACCCCAAAAGTTCAAAGGTAAGGCCGTAGTTTAAACAAATCGATTGATCTTACCCAGCATGCACTGAGTCTCCCAGGCTCCCGCATGACAGACCCACACATGATTGTAAACCTGGACTGGATTCATGTGACTTCTATGAGGAGAGCTGCATTGAAATGAACAAAGAGACACACAGCTGAAGAGCAGCTCCTGAACTCCTAGTCAAAGCACCTGAAGACAGGCTTCTTAAACACAAGTGTGAAGTAACTGCACTGCACTCTGCAGGACTGCAAGCACCGTGAACAGGTAACAGTGCGCTCATGAAAACCAGATCGTGTCATTCGAACCTGCTGAGCCTGTGAGACTAGCCCAGCAGATGGCCTGAATCCTTTTATCATAAAAGCTACAATGCACAGCCAAGAACAGAGAACAGAAAGCTGCTGAAACAGCTAGAGGATTGCACACTTCACGAGATATGTTCAACCCCCCCACCCCCCACCCCCCACCCACACACACCCCCCGGTGGACGGGTGTGTGCGCGCTGCCATCACTTTGATTGATTACAGCACCAGTTTGAAACCCCCTGGCACGCTGCTCCATGTAGAAACGCTTCTCCAGGCAGTCTGGATTTAGCTGACTGGGCTTCACTTTCCACGATCAGCGATTCCAGCTCATTAACGAGGTTTGGATAGATCAGTGGTCTGGCAGGCAGGCACTTTAACAGAGCCCTGGCACCAGGCACAGGATTTCAATCCACTTTATCACCAGATTCTCTCTGTGTTATGAAGTCTCAGAACGGTGCTGTCTGTGCTGGCCCCTGACCGCTATGAACTGACTATTGATTTAGCTTGAACAGTCCCCGGAGGCATATTGATTTCAGCAGATAGAATCACTGGGAGTTATGCTGTGTGTTTTGCAGGGGTTAATGTTATCTTAATGGTCGCTTGTCACATCCAGGGGGTGAGCTGATATCAAGTTAATTGAAGCCCTTGCTGTATTCTTGTTCACAGTTCCACTGCAGCAGACAGCTCTGAAGAGGCTTGGGAGACCCTGCGGAGCCTCAGAGACTTCAACTGACACCTGGGCAGAGAGAAGCAGGACTGTCCTTCCATTTAGTGTCAATTCCAGGGAAGCCTGTCTGCTATATCCGGGGGGGGGGGGGCAAGCCTGGTCCTGGAGAGACAGTCCTGCAGGCTTTCTGGTTAGCTTTAAATCAGCAGTGACTAAAGACCTGGGTGGAAAGGAAACCAGAAGTGAGTGCGGCTCTCCGGGACCAGGGTCTCCCCCCACCAACCCCAAAACTCTCTCTCAGTCTGAAGACTTCTGGGTAGTCTGTTACTGCCCCACCCCCAGGCACCACAAACCAGTTTTATCCGATTGTGATGAAACTTGGTGAGGACATTCCTTGCACACTGCCCTATCGTTTTTATTTTTATTTTATTATATTCCTAATTGATGAAAACCTCAATAAAGGTCCCAACAAAAGAAATAAGCGTGTCTTTTCTCATGAAACGTTGCAACTATAAGTGGACCTCAATGAAACTAGAGAAACGGGACTGAATCAGGCTGGTGTTTCCGCTCCCGCACGCCCCTGGGTTCATGACGTCACCCCCTGTTGATGCCAATGTAACTCTTACGCCCTCCCTTATATTCAGTATTAAGGGTCAGATCGCTCTCTGATGAGACCAGCATGATGTAAAACTACCAGCCCCACTGGAGTGGAGCTTGAATGAATATTAAAACTCAAACTGACAAGCACTTCACTGGAACAGAGTCACAAAATAACGAATAACATCAAGTGCTAATCTGGTGTGTTAAAGAAACGGCCTAATCGAACAAGGGTTAAACAGTCGAAATGGTCACTTCATTGGTTTCGTTATGTCCTGTCGACAGCGTTGTATTTTAAGCAGAAAGGTAATAACATAACGTAATAAAAAGCTAACAGAGTTTATACTGCAAGTTATCTGTAAGCACGACCCGCAGAAAGAGGCGTCCTCTTTCAGCTCTGTGCGTGTGGAAGTTCCCTGTTTAATTCAAACGCGGAAAGGGGAATTCAGAGGAAACGGACAGAATTACCAAAACGAGCGAAAGAAAAGGCCGGTCCTACCGCTGTCCTAACGGGGAACGTTTCCCGAAGCGCGCAGATCATACATTGTATTCATGCATCGCACACAGCGTTACTACAGCAGCTACAATCGTGTTATCCAGCAATTGGATGGAAGCTGGAACCGCGGCGTCTTTTTGAAAAGCTGTGTTTCTGTATAATCGACTTGGAAGGCGGTCTCTAGTCTATCGTCAGTGTGAATCTGGATTACATGCCGCAGGACAGTCTGCGTTACCTCAGGAGGATGCATATTTTACCCTGGGTTGGAATTGCTTTACGTTGTCACTCTGCTAATTGCCGTATTGATTCGAGCATAAAGGGGCTGTCTTAATAACAGAAAGGCATTCTACCAGTGGAGCGCTTCACCCTGCCAGACTGGACAGTCTCGCTCCGGGCATTTCAGAACGCACGCTCTCCTCGCTTTAATTCCTGCTCCAATACGTTTATTATTATTATTTTTGACTCTGGGATATGCAAATACGAGGAATAGAAACTGCTTTTATTCGACTTTTGCTGAAGTTGCTTTTGGCACAAGTGAAACTATGAAGAAATGGATCTCGTGATACTTCTTGGAGCGATCTTTTCTATTTGGTTACATCCTTGCACTGGATCCAAGCTCTTTAGTGGTAAGTTTATAGAACTACGGGAGTGGTCCTGTGTAAGTTTCTTTTTGTTTGTTTTTTTTACAGCAGTGTGTAAAATTCAAAAAGCTATGCGCTCACCGCACCCAATTCGTTCTACAATTACGCGCGTTTAAATTCTGCAGAAATGCAGGAGAAGCGTAATCATTTATGGAATTTACTGAGCAATTATGTTATGTTCAGACTAATTTTAAGAGAGAGAGAGAGAGAGAGAGAGAGAGAGAGAGAGAGAGAGAGAGAGAGCGAGGACACAGTGAGGCTTGTGTCTGGGTGCATGTGATATCGTTTAAGATGAATGTGTTTTTCAGTGTAATCTCATAATGCAAACTGTTTTCTGGGACGGATTCAAAACGGACCTCAGTTCTTAATTGCTAATGTGTCTGTTCTTGTTTTCTTCATGCTGGCAATAAAGCAGAGGATTTTTATGAGCCTCGAGGTATGTACGATTATGTGAGTCATCATGTTTTGAATGAACATCCTTTGTCCCCCCCCCCCCGAATGCAATTGCAATGGATTCACACAGTGGAAACCTCAAGGTCCGTGTTTGTTGTATATTGTTTGGGCTCTTTTGTAGATCTCTCTCGGTGCAGCTCCTTCATCTCTGCCTCTCTCTGCAGGACAGAGGGTTTGTCGGAGGGGCACCGAGAGGCCCTGCTATAAAATCGCCTATTTCCAGGACGCGTCTCGGAAGCTGAACTTCGAGGAGGCGAGCGGAGCGTGCCGGAGCGATGGGGGAGAGCTGCTGAGCATCGAGTCTGAGAACGAACAGAAACTCGTCGAGAATTTCATCCAGGAACTAAGAGCCTCCGACGGGGACTTCTGGATTGGCTTGCGAAGGAAGCAGGGCTACCAGGACTCCACCGCCGACTGCCCCGGGAAATACCACTGGCTGGACGGCAGCAAAGCCACGTTCAGGTAAGCTCCAGTCCAGTGACATCACTAAAGCTTGAAACCTGTATCAAACCCCGAGTCTCCCCTGGTGTGCCATGCGTCTCCTGAAACCAGTTTTTTAGGGGTCGGACTCTGAGGGATTGTGTCCGCGTGTGTTAGGGTGAGTGATTCTGCTGTGCTGTGTGTAATTGCAGGAAGTGGCACTGGGATGAACCGTCCTGTGGTAATGAAGTGTGTGTGGTGATGTATCACCAGCCGTCGGCCCCCCCAGGGATCGGAGGCCTCTACATGTTCCAGTGGAACGATGACAACTGTGACACCAGAAACAATTTCATCTGCAAGTACTCTCAAGGTAAGACCAGCGCTGCGGAGTAACTGGCCTCTGATTGCATTTGTAAGTGAGACGGTTCCTTTTTCAGACCCCCGAGTCGCTGCTGTTTCCCGACTCCCTCACACGACTGTATCCTGGCATGCCGCTGCAGCCCGTTCTAAACACAGCTAGCACTGCCCCCTGCTGGTCTGAAGCAGTTACAGCAGTGTGCTGCAGATCTTTACTGGGAGCGGATCTGAACCCTCCTCTGTTTGCATACGTCCAAGCACTGATCTGCACTGATGTGACTTCAGGAGCAGTCCCCCAGTTTATCAGTGACACTCCATATAAAATCACCACCAAATAATCAGCAGAAGCATTTGAATTCTTCTCCTTTCAGAAAAAGCCGCCTCCTCTACATCAGCTGGGTCCTCTGCGCACACAGGTGAGCAGAACTTCAATTTCAACACGTGCTTTCATTATTATTTTGTTAGCTCTACACAGTGTCCTCAGAAACAACAAAATCATTTTTTCCCTTTCAGACGCCCCGGCAGTATCTCTAGGACCAAAGCACCCGGCTGTCACCGTGGAGGGGGGTAAAGACAGCGTGCTGGTCACTGACTCGAAAGGTCGGCTTTATTTGAAGTTGTTTCAATGAGTTTCAAATGGATTTGCTCTTTTGTGTTCCAGACCCCCCTGCAGTGTTTCCAAGAAACACACGACTTTACCTCCTCTTTAATGCATCACATTCACGTGTTTTAGTGACCTGTCATTCTAATGGCTTCTTGTCCCCTGCAGGCAATGTCTTAAATATCGCTTACATCATCATACCTACCATCCCACTGCTATTACTGCTCGTGGTCACAACAGGCGTGTTTTGCTTCAAGCTTTTTGCAAGAAGGTAAGTCTTTTCAAATAATAACCAGTATGTCAGTGACAGAGTATATTCAAATGATTTACAGCACGTGGAAACGCTTCTTGTGTTCCTAAGATGCATATAAGAAGGTGCCAGCGTATTTATCCTGACGTTAGTTTTATGAAAGCGTGTCCCAGTGAGTCAGCAGGACACAGAAACTCTGTTTATTTCTTCTTGTCCCGTATGGCACTCTCTCCAGGAGGAAGGAGAGGACTGAGACCAGTAAGAAGGAGCCCCATTTCTGGATGTCTCCGAACAGATGCAGCAGCCCCAGCCTGGAGGTTTACAGCGTGATCCAGAAGCAGCGCCCTGCGGACCTCGAGGGGACGAGACCCGACATCAAGAACACTTCATTCCGAGCCTCCTCGGGGCACGACCTGTCAGGTGACTACGACAACATGAGCGCCAGCAACTCGGAGCGCGGCGAGAGCGGCTTCGTCAACAACGACATTTACGAGACGAGCAGCAGCGGCAGAAAGGAGTCCGGCTGGGTCGACAACGACATCTATGGCTACTGAGAGAGAGAGAGAGAGAGAGAGAGAGAGAGAGAGAGAGAGAGAGAGAGAGAGGGAGAGAGAGAGAGAGAGAGAGAGAGAGAGAGAGAGAGAGAGAGAGAGAGAGAGAGAGAGAGAGAGAGACTGGGGGAGAACGTGAGAGGGCTCACGCCGCTAGTGCGCTTGCTGTCTTTGTGAAATGGGCATGCGTTTGCTGTTAGAAATAATATGCCACCATGAAGCTAATAAAACTGTACAGAAAAAAAACACACAACTCACATTTAATGCTGCATATAAAAACTGGCTTTATAAAACATATCGTAAGCATTTCCATAGAGCCTGCCATGCATTTCCACAGAGCCTGTCATGCATTTCCACAGAGCCTGTCATGCACTTCCACAGAGCCTGTCATGCATTTCCACAGAGCCTGTCATGCATTTCCATAGAGCCTGTCATGCATTTCCATAGAGCCTGTCATGCATTTCCACAGAGCCTGTCATGCATTTCCATAGACCCTGCCATGCATTTCCACAGAGCCTGTCATGCATTTCCACAGAGCCTGTCATGCATTTCCATAGAGCCTGTCATGCATTTCCACAGAGTCTGTCATGCATTTCCATAGAGCCTGTCTCCAGGAGAACCTGTCATGCATTTCCACAGAGCCTGTCATGCATTTCAATAGAGCCTGTCTCCAGGAGAGCCTGTCATGCATTTCCACAGAGCCTGTCTCCAGGAGAGCCTGTCATGCATTTCCACAGAGCCTGTCTCCAGGAGAGCCTGTCATGCATTTCCATAGACCCTGTCATGTTGTCTTTCATTGGCTCGGGGGCTCATCGTCTCTCAGAGTGATGTTATTCTGCACTGTAGTTGCTGTATTAATGTCAGGGCATTATAAATGAACAGTGTCAGGAACGTCAGAGTGCAGTACCACACGTGTACCATACAAAGGAAAGCAGTGAAAGGGATTGCAAAGCAAAGCACTGAACTTCAGCAACACAGGATTCCAAAAGCAGATCTTCCCCGGCTTTCTCACTCCTGCCAAAGTAATCCCACGGGTTTAAAAAGACATGAGGGGAGTGATTGGGTTTGCTACAGTTAATGATGTCAACTCTGCAAATGCCATTTAAACATAACATTAGGAGGTTCAAACATTAGGAGGTTTTATTTCAAGCGTTGGTCTGTGGCTGCGAATCTGTGAAGCCGAGTTGAAAGGTCGAAATATCACATGATTTCTGAGGAACCAGGAAGAATAAAAAAAACTGTAGTGGAAGCAAGCGAGCAGGATGGCAGCCGGTTAGACTGAGCAGAGAAGAACTATCTGATGAGAACAAGTATGAATAGTGAAGAAACAGACCCTGGCGCCATTCACAAAGAGAGCAAACATTATCGAAACGGGGGGTTTGTGTAAAACAAGAACATTGCATGTGCAGCTGGAATGGGAGGCTCGTTTGGATAATCACACTGTTCCAATAAAATACATTACAAATGATCGAGTGTAAAACAGTGCTCCCGCTAACAATAAGAAACACACAGAGCCTGGTACTGACTTAACATCACTATGAATTCAACTTAATAACATTCACCTCTCAAAATAAACAAGGCTTAACAGGTTAAAATCGATCAAAGATAATAATAATAAATAAAGCACGACCTATAGACCTATCTTTTGTAAAAGCTGTAAAAACTAAAAAATTGAATTAAAAAACCATTGAAAATGTATGACGTTATTTTAGACTCGCTGCTCTAGCTTAATGAAACATGCATGTTCCACTGCGAGCAGAGAGCTGTCCTGTGACACTGCAATACACGACACGCACACTAGAGGGCAGTGTTGAGCTGCGGATCACGGATCACGATCGTATCCTTGACTCTTAGAAGAATGTTTACAATCAAGGACGAAACTGGGGGTTTCTTTTAATTGTCCGTTTGGCTTCCTGCCCCAAGCTGTAATAAACCTGCCCAATTACCACACTCAAGCACGTAGCAAGCAAACTGAGCGCCAGTCTAAGCTGCGTAACCTACTCCTAGTTTAACTTGAATGTAATATTATATGAGAGAATGCGTGTCCGCACAATTATGACACCATGTGAAAGCTTTGTATTCATTTGTAATGATATTGCAAAGGTGCAGTGCAATAAACAAACTGGCAAGGCAACAGCGTCTGCTGTCTATTTTCTTAGTGTAAAATGCCATTCAGGATCACTACAGCTGTAATAAATGAAGGAGGATGTGATTTGTCATGTAATATAAAACCTGTTTTGCATTTTTAATGTCCAGTCTATATAGGTTTGAAGGGGCTGAGCAGCGGCAGCACACACAGCTTAGCTTGGTGGCAGACAGATTCGTATAACTGAGCTGGCACGTAGCTGTACGAAGTTAAAACGGCTTACAAATGCATACTCACCTGCCCTGCCCCCCTCCACAGAAACGTTATCACACGTCTCCCAGCGGCTGAGGTCGAACGCACAGGCTTGTTTTCAGTGTGCAAACAGATTGACAGCTTTTAGAATAGCAGCGGCCGGGCTTTGACGTAAGAGGTGGATCTGGTTGCCTTGGAGACAGTTTGGCAGTGAAGTTAGGCTCGGCTTCATAACCCCGCCCACTGTACATATACCCCCAGCGGCTCTGACGTCAATGGACGTCAACCAAAGGAACACGATGCCTCCTGCGAGCTCCGTAGCAGTCCGGTCCGGTCCGGTCCTGTGTGTGTTTGAATAACAGCGAGTCGTGTCAGGGTGCTGTGCTCAGCCCACCAGCCCTCGGTGTTATTAAGAATGCCTTGCTTTGTAAACTGCTTGCAAATAAGGACCAAGCTTTGAAAAAAAAAAAAAAAAAAAAAAAAATGGATCTTCTTGTTTTTTTTTTTTTATAGTGTATAAATATTAGATTTTTCTTGGTGTCTCGGTTTCACCAGCATGGTCATGGCGGATTGTCAACAGAGACGAGGTCCGGTTCGGGTGGGTTTCTATGACATCGAGCGCACCTTAGGAAAAGGCAATTTCGCTGTTGTGAAGCTGGCGCGGCACCGTATCACCAAGACCGAGGCAAGTAACCGACGCAAGTAACCGACGCTTGTTCTGTGCAAACTCCGCCGAGTCCGTGCGCTTAAATATGCGTGTCCTACCTAAGAACGCAGGAATGCGCCCACGGTAAACAACGCGGCGTGGAAATGCACGGGCGCTGCAGGGAGCGGGGCTCGACTCCTCGAGTCGGGAGTTTCTGTAGTGGGGACGCGAGTTCAACACTCAGCGATCAGCCTGCACTCTATATTATAACGAAGCGTACTCGCTTCACTGCTTACCTGTCGCGTTGCAGTGTGAATGCACGGCTGGCTTTAGTGTAGGTATGCGTGGCTTGTTCAACTGTTCATGTGTGCATACTGTGTGGTGGTGTTATGGCAATGCTTATGTAACGTTAACGTTATATAATCGCAATACTGGAGTCCTAATGCCGGATTTTAAAAAGAATAGCCACATATCCGTGTTACCTGGCCATCGTTTTATTTACAGTAATTCACCTTGCACGTTTGTATGTAACCGAAGACTTTGCGGATAAATAATTGAACGCGGATGCATTCCCCTGTTTAAAAGTACGTCATCTTTATTACAATTAGTGAAAACTGCTGGTACAGACACTGTAAAGTCAAGACGACATGCCGGCACTGAAATCTGCAAAACATTTCGACTCGGACACCCTGGCGTGCAGAGCGGCTCTGACGGTGTATGGGAATCAGACCCCAGATTAACCCCAGCGGGCTGTCTTCACCAGCTTAATAAATTCAACTAGTAAATATTAATTAAATATGACACGCGAGAGCTGCTTTGAGAAGTTACGTGCAGGTTTATAACTTCTTCTCGTCGTGTTACAGTGTTATATTACCGAAGTGTCGAGACACGGGTGTGAGCAGACTTGTTGTGAACATTATATTTTGTGCCTCTACGAAATGAAACATTAGAGTCACACGGCGCCGTCTTGGTTGAATTCAGACGGGGTGTCGTCTCATATTTGTGAAGTTTTCTTGCTGTTGTTCTGCCCATTGTTCATCCTCAAATACCCACGACGCGGGGCGCGCTTCACCGCGGCGTGGGTTAAACCTCTCGGGAGTGGGAATGCGCTGCAGTTAAACGGGTCGCTGTTTTGTGTCGGGTTTCATGAAGTTTTATGAATCTATTCCACTGTGTTTAATTTATTTTTGCACATTTTAAAAAGCAGGTTTCTTGAATGACGTTTGGTTTGAGACCCGTTTCTATAGATGTGGTACAGCGCGGCATCAATACATACTGTTAGGGAGTCATTCTGTATGATTTCAAAGAAAAACACCCGGAGCTATAAGGTGACTTGAGGGACAACGCATCGGTTTGAAAGCAGAGATGCTGTTTATTAGCAGATGTGTGTTAGCTGCGGCTTACTGTGGCGTTGCCAATACACGAACACGGGTTACATGGCGTTCATTCACTTATTTGGAAAATGTTTGTATTATTATTATTATTATTATTATTATTATTATTATTATTATTATTATTATTATTATTATTATTATTATTATTAATAAAGCGTTTTTGTTGCTATGCGCTGTTCAGTGTCTGAAATGCGTTAACGGCTCGTTTTCCCTTTTGAAAGAGGGTACATGTGTGTGCGTTTTATATCGCGTTCATAGCTACGGAATTAGATCATCTGTAATATCGAAACCGAATATGACGATTCTATTTAAGACTAAGTCATTTGACAAGAATCCTTTTTTTCTCCCCAGAATAGCATGTTATTGGGTACTTTTATATGACGTCAAGTATTATTAGCGTGCCAACACATAACCGCAGTCAGTGAAGGGACGCCGAGCTTGTCTTTGCGTGGATTGAAATGTTCATTTGCCGTGCAGCTCGTGAAAGTGTGACTGGCGGCTGTTTTACCCGCACCCGTACGTTCACTCGTAGCAGGACCCGCACCGTCTCCCATTCACTTCAATTAGGGGAACTAGAGCGCCAGGTCGCTGTGCAATTTAATTTGTTACACCAGGATTCAGAACCACAACTCCTTATTTAAAATAACTAAATCAATTCATTAAAATAGTCATTTTGTGCTTTAGTGTATTTGGCATAAACGGGTTGGGTTGAAACGCCTGTATTTTGGGGTTTGCACAAAACGGGGAACCCCAGCAGTAAACGAGAAATAAAGTGAATCATATTTCAAGTGAAGTCCATTCATAAGCGGTCAAAATATGACCAGCCAGGTGTTGTGTATTAATGTAACATTTCAAATGAGCGCTTGCCTTCAAAATCGAACCTTTCTTTCAAATAAAGCCCTTTTTATTTATTATAAGTAGTTTATCATTTAAATAAGCAAAAAACCCAATCTGCCGCTCGTTTAAATTCGGGACACATGTTGCGATACTGGATCACACGCTGCTTGCAGTGACAGTACAGAGGAGCGTGTTGGTACTCGCTGATGTAACAGAGTGGATCACAACGATGCAAAGGAAACCAGTGCCTGCATGCTGTCTACAGTGCAGCAGCTGCTGCAGTCTGTACAGAAGAGCGACACTCTGCTGTCTTTACAGCTGAAGAGGGTTTCATTTCACTTTAGCATGGGGAGAGGCATACCTGTGTTTTCCAGCTGATTCATAGCGCGATGTTGGGATCACAAGCTCTGTTTCAAGTGTCTGATTAGTATCACGAGAAGGCTACGTTTTCCTAGGAGACCAGGAGCATGCAAACACTTGCAGTGCTGCAGTGGCACGTCACAGATCCCGTGTCCTTGCGTTTGGTTAATGCAACACCTGTATCCTTTACAGAGCAACGCATTGGGGAGAGTCAGGCACGAACCATTCCACCTTGTTGCTGTCATGTGTGGAAAGCTGTGTGTATTTAAAAAGAAGAGGTTTACACAATTGTTCACTTGTCAACGCTGTGCTATTTAAAAACAGTGCAAACGTTTCCTGAATCGCCCCACTCGTCACTTTCAGCCTCAGGCTTGTTCTGTGAGGAAGCCAAACCTGTGCATTGTGAAACCCTTTCAAACCTCTAATAACCCATTATCTCAGTTAACTGCTTGAGCGTTCTGTGTGCAGAACGTTTCAGAAGAGAGGAACTATCACCAATGACATGCTGAACTGGGGTTTGATAAAGGAGGCTTCAGATGGACGGATCTACTGACAGACACACCCCCCACCCCCAGAATCTGATACCTCAAAAACATGTAATACTGGAATGAATGGATGAGCAGTTGTTCAGATGGATGGAGAGCGTGTGTGCAGTGTGACAGACTGAACGAATGGATAAGCAGTTGTTCAGATGCGTGGAGAGCGTGTGTGCAGTGTGACAGACTGAACGAATGGATAAGCAGTTGTTCAGATGCGTGGAGAGCGTGTGTGCAGTGTGACAGACTGAACGAATGGATAAGCAGTTGTTCAGATGCGTGGAGAGCGTGTGTGCAGTGTGACAGACTGAACGAATGGATAAGCAGTTGTTCAGATGGGTGGAGAGCGCGTGTGCAGTGTGACAGACTGAGCGAATGGATAAGCAGTTGTTCAGATGCATGGAGAGCGTGTGTGCAGTGTGACAGACTGAACGAGTGGATGAGCAGTTGTTCAGATGGGTGGAGAGCGTGTGTGCAGTGTGACAGACGTCCGACTGTCTGCTCTGTGTCTCTGTGCAGGGATTTCGTCCCCAGGGGTTTGAAGAGTCCCTCGCAGTACAGAGCATGACAGCTGGAGCCTGGTGTTCCTGCAGCAGGCTTGGGTTTGTGATTGAGCCTCTGCAGCAATCGCAGGACTGGGAGAGCGGTCACCCTTGTGTTTCGTTTTCTTAACTCTCACACTGAAATAGAACGACTCCTTCTGTGTCCGCTTCCTGTCAGGACCGGACTGACTGGACGGAGGCCTGCTGTGAAAGCAGCTCTGCAGTACAGGCTTCGTTTATCTGAACCTTCCCCCTCGAGGGCAGGAGCTGGAATAGCAGCACACAACGCTGGCTTTGTCTGGCTGTTTCTTTAAAGAGCTCACTTACTGCAGACTGTGTGAAAATATCTGTGCCCAGGGAAGTTTCATTCTGACTAAGAGCTGTTTATATTGTTGATGTGGGCCTGGTGTTATACACAGGGAAGGCCTACAGTTGGTAAACTCCTGAAGCACTCGCTTCTCTGTCTTTTGAAAAAGCTTTTGTTTCATGTTTGTTAGCACCGTCTGTGGAAGAAACAGAGTCAGGCAGACAGGCGTTTGAGCGAGTGTCTTCATCAGTGTTATTGAGGTGAAGCAGAGTCAGGCAGACAGGCGTTTGAGCGAGTGTCTTCATCAGTGTTATTGAGGTGAAGCTAGGAGAAGTGGAGTTCAGTGTTTAATAAGTTGGGTGCTCTGGTGTTGAACTGTAAGGCACTAAGTGAAGCAGGGAAAGGTTCAGTGTTTTCTGCTGGGGCTTGTATACACCAGACATGGTATTTAAGAATGAGGTGTGCACTGTAGTCTTCAATTGCAGTACTAACTAATAACCCTGCAGTTTCACTTATTTAAAGACTGCAGTAACGTGCCTGTCTCCTTACTGGAGTCTCTCCAGACACACCCTGCATTCACAAGCAGCAGGATTCACTGAGATGTGCCGGGGACGCCCCAAAACTGTGCAACGCCCGACCACAAAGAAATCCCACTCTATTTTAAAACCTCTGCATTCTTTTGTGCTTCAGCTTTGTACTGTTCATGCTGACTGGATACATTCCTTTAATATTCTCCTGTGGGTAGAAACGTCATGTGACTGTGTTAGAAACTCGTGATTCTTTAAAACACCATAGAATGACATGATAGCCTCAGAAATGCATAGCAACGATACAGCAGTGGTACAAACACTGAGCACCCATTCATAGCAACGATACAAACACTGAGCACCCATTCATAGCAATGATACAAACACTGAGCACCCATTCATAGCAATGATACAAACACTGACCACCCATTCATAGCAATGATACAAACACTGACCACCCATTCATAGCAATGATACAAACACTGAGCACCCATTCATAGCAATGATACAAACACTGAGCACCCATTCATAGCAATGATACAAACACTGAGCACCCATTCATAGCAATGATACAAACACTGAGCACCCATTCATAGCAACGATACAAACACTGAGCACCCATTCATAGCAACGATACAAACACTGAGCACCCATTCATAGCAACGATACAAACACTGAGCACCCATTCATAGCAGTGATACAAACACTGAGCACCCATTCATAGCAACGATACAAACACTGAGCACCCATTCATAGCAACGATACAAACACTGAGCACCCATTCATAGCAGTGATACAAACACTGAGCACCCATTCATAGCAATGATACAAACACTGAGCACCCATTCATAGCAACGATACAAACACTGAGCACCCATTCATAGCAATGATACAAACACTGAGCACCCATTCATAGCAATGATACAAACACTGAGCACCCATTCATAGCAATGATACAAACACTGAGCACCCATTCATAGCAATGATACAAACACTGAGCACCCATTCATAGCAATGATACAAACACTGAGCACCCATTCATAGCAACGATACAAACACTGAGCACCCATTCATAGCAATGATACAAACACTGAGCACCCATTCATAGCAGTGATACAAACACTGAGCACCCATTCATAGCAGTGATACAAACACTGAGCACCCATTCATAGCAATGATACAAACACTGAGCACCCATTCATAGCAACGATACAAACACTGAGCACCCATTCATAGCAATGATACAAACACTGAGCACCCATTCATAGCAATGATACAAACACTGAGCACCCATTCATAGCAATGAGTTTTCTTTTTTCTTTTTTGCCAGGTTGCAATAAAGATTATTGACAAGTCTCAACTGGACGCTGTGAATCTAGAGAAGATCTACCGAGAAGTTCAGATCATGAAGATGCTGAATCACCCTCACATTATCAAGCTCTACCAGGTATGCATGTACCGTCGCAATGGACCGCCTCCTAGTGGCTGGTGAGTGCACTGCACTGACGTCAGCACCAGACCTGCGCTCGCCTGTCCGCTGCAGAGCGGCCTCTTCATGGGAATGGAGAGGCGTTCCTCTTTGAACCCGGTGCTGTGTGGTTCACGTCCAGCCAATGGGCTCAGATCCCAATTCATTTGTTTGGTGGCTCTTTCACTCCAGTTATCTCTGCCCAGGAGGAAGCAGCTGTTTTTGCCCATGACTTGAATACAGGAACATTAAAATAACTGTAGGTAAAAAATATTAATAAAAGCAATCTTTTGCACTTCCATTAGCTGCCTAGGTCTGAAATGTGCAGCTTTTAAAGCAAGCATATTTTAGCAATCAAGGCCATCTGGTACTACACAAAGTGCTCAGTTTGCTTGCCTTGACTCCCAGGAAGTCTGTAACTGCTTTACTTCCTGGGTCGTTTCACCCCAGTGAGTAGCTTCTTGCCAGTTTCATACCTTAAGAAAGTGATTGAAACATTAAGGGAGTGTTTGAAGGTAAGGAAACGGGTTTTTAAAGTCTTTACATCTCAACGCTGTGTGCCAGTGTGGGTGTTTGTTTGTGTGTTTGTTTTAAACATCCTAGCTAAAGGGAACTAGCTGAAAACCTGCAGGGTGGTTCCCATGGAAACGCCAGGGCCTTTAAATAGCCTCTTCTTCAATGCAGCCTGTCAGGGTTATTCAAGGGGGAGTGAGTTCAGTTGATGACCTCACGGTTTCCTGTGTAGAATGCAATGTTCTCTCAGTGGGCAGTCGTGACATCATCGCTAATGCAAAACAAACACACAACCCCCGGAGGAGGAGGCGTGGTGGGGGGGTCTTGGAACAGCAGCTGGGTAGTCAGGGGTGTCTGTAGTGGAGTTTAGTACCGGGCACTTTGAACCTGCTGAACAACAGGAAGAAGCAGGAGGCCTCTGTTCAAGGAGCGAACACAAGGCTGTGACACACCAGCCCTGCCAGGCACTTGTGTTCCCTGTATAGGTCTCAAGTGTGCAGTTTTGTAAGAAACGTCTGTTTTTATTTATTTTTCATTCCTAAACCTCTGCGGCTACACAGGGTTAAAGAGTTTGCTGTGCCTGGCCTTTCAGGAAGCCTGTTACTGCTTTTACTTCCTGGGTCGTTTCACCGCCGCTGTGTTACAGTGCTGCGTGCGTGCGTGCGTGTGTGCGCGTGTGTGTGTGCATGCGTGCGTGCGTGCGTGCGTGCGTGCGTGCGTGCGTGCGTGCGTGCGTGCGTGCGTGCGCGCGCGCGCGCGCGCGCGCGTGCGTGCGTGCGTGCGTGCGTGCGTGCGTGCGTGCGTGCGTGTGTGTGTTTTTTCCCTTCTGCTATATTTGAACAAGTTCTGAGGTGTGCAGAGAATTCTGTTTCAAATTAATAGAGGAGTGCGCTGAGTCACGGAAGAGCTCTGCTGACAGATCACATGGAAGCGATTCTCCAGACAAGCTCAAAGCCAGGCAGATACAGAGGAAAACAATCTCTATTTGAGCACCAGAGCCCAGGAGCACTCTGAAAGATAGAACTTCATAATATATACTGTATATATATATATTAAAAACGGGATTAAATGAAGCCGGCTCTTTGTAAATCTGCATTTCTCATGGTGTTCAGATCTGAAAGAGTTTCTCTTGCAAGGATCGCAGTGTGTTCAGATCTGAAAGAGAGTTTCTCTTGCAAGGATCGCAGTGTGTTCAGATCTGAAAGAGAGTTTCTCTTGATAGGATCGCAGTCCCTCCTTGCATGTATCTCAGTCCAGTGATGTGGGTTATTCACTGATCCTCATTCGAGGATTAACTCCAGTGCTGTGAACAGCCATGGGGTCTCCTCTAGTCCTGCGCTCACCCTGAATGTGCAGTCTAGAGGGGCGGCTGCTTTCACAAGCTCAGCAGCTGTGTGGGGACTCGGGGACTCAACTTCCAGCCTGGTTCACTGCCCTCTCTCAGCTCCAGAGTATAGAACTGTACAAACAAGCTCCCAGCACACAGGATATGAGAGCAGTGACTGTGAGGTCACTAAGAACCCTGGTGTGTGTGTCTCAGTGTGTGTGTGTGTCTCTGTGTGTGTGTGTGTCTGTGTGTGTGTGTGTCTGTGTGTGTGTGTCTGTGTGTGTGTGTCTGTGTGTGTGTGTGTGTGTCTGTGTCTGTGTGTGTGTGTGTGTGTGTCTCTGTGTGTGTGTGTGTGTGTGTGTGTGTGTCTCTCTGTGTCTCTGTGTGTGTGTGTGTGTGTGTGTGTGTGTCTCTCTGTGTCTCTGTGTGTGTGTGTGAGAGGGAGGGAGGGAGGGAGGTGGGGATCTCCTCATAGTTCTTGCTGTTATGTTTCCTCATGTAATTAGCTTCTCTGTTTCTGAACTTTAACGGAGGGCTGATCAGTGTTTATTTTAAAAGCACTCCCAGAAGGTAGATGCATTGGCTGGCACTGGAGTACCAGTCCCTGCTTTCCTGTGACTGAAGTGTTTTCAGTTTCTATATGAGGCTTGAGGATGTGCATTGAAGTGTCTGCAAGGAGTGTGCGATGGACATTCTACACCAACGCCTTCAAATAAATGACCATTAAAAACCCCACTGCCCCTCGACCATAATGTGTGCGTTTTTCATATAGGAAAACCTGACCCCTAAGAAATGATTGCAATTCATATTAGCTAAGATGTACTGGAATTGTTTTTGCTAGCAGCGTGTATTTTTAAATGAAGCCACTGCAGTTCCCTTTAGATTGTTTGACTCCTCACTGAAAATATCCCTT
This sequence comes from Acipenser ruthenus, assembly GCF_902713425.1. Lineage (NCBI taxonomy): Eukaryota > Metazoa > Chordata > Actinopteri > Acipenseriformes > Acipenseridae > Acipenser > Acipenser ruthenus. The sequence continues at coordinate 168,486 of NC_081228.1, forward strand.
TAACTTGAGTACTATTTTCCTGTTCCTAGTAACGCATTCTTCTCATTAACAGGTAATGGAGACAAAAAACATGCTGTACCTTGTAACGGAGTACGCCAAAAACGGGGAGATTTTTGGTAAGTGAACGCGCCTGATTTGTTTAATGTGATTTGGATACATTGATCATCTCCATGATTTTGCTGAGGTGGCTGTGCTGGTCAGTCGTTTTGTGAGGATGTAAAGAAAACCTCTATGTGGTTGCTGATCTGTATAAGAGGTAGTTCATGATCTAGTTACAAAGATATGAGAACATTTTCAAACAAGACGAGGCCATTCGGCCCATCCGTGCTCGTCCGGTTCTGAGCAGCTGATTGATCTCAGAGCTTTGTCAAGTCGGGTCTTCAAGGATCCCAGTGATTCTGCATCAGCAACATGACTAGGAACCCATCCCATCCCCGCAGCACTCTCTGTGTGAAGAAGGGTCTCCTTCAGCAACATGACTAGGTCACCCATCCCATCCCCTCAGCACTCTCTGTGTGAAGAAGAGTCTCCTTCAGCAACATGACTAGGTCACCCATCCCATCCCCTCAGCACTCTCTGTGTGAAGAAGAGTCTCCTTCAACAACATGACTAGGTCACCCATCCCATCCCCTCAGCACTCTCTGTGTGAAGAAGAGTCTCCTTCCCTCTGTCCTAAATCTCCACTTCATTTCCAATGGTGTCCCCTGGTCCAGGTTTGTGTGCTCGTGTGTTTTGAGGAATCGGTTCCACTGCCCCTGTGAAGAGGCTGGCTCACTGGATTCCTGTTTTTGTGTTTTAAGAGGTGATCTGCGTAGACAGTAGAGACAGCCGTGAATCTGCTGTATTGTTTGACTAATCTGATTACATGACAAATGTCAGAGCTGCTATTAAACAGCTGCATCTACGTCACCCGGTCTCTCTTAATAGTGAAATCCTGCCCTGACCTTATCCCTGTTGAGGATTAGACTGTGAAATACACACTGCAGCGTGGGGCCCTTTGATAACGTGCATCCCTGCTGTCTGTGTGCGTGTCTGTGGGCACTGTGTGTGTGTGTGTGTGTGTCTGTGGGCACTGTGTCTGTGTGTGTCTGTAGGCACTGTCTGTGTGTGTGTATCTGTGTGTGTCTGTGGGCGCTGTGTGTGTGTGTGTGTGTGTGTGTGTGTTTGTAGGCACTGTCTGTGTGTGTGTATCTGTGTGTGTCTGTGGGCGCTGTGTGTGTGTGCGTCTCTTTCTCAGTGTATGTCCGTGTGTTGGTGTCTGTGTGTGTCTCTGCTATAGAAGAGAGAATCTAAAAGCCTGCTTGCAGTAGATTATGAAAGTGCAAAGACTTTGTGCTTTCACCCTGGGGTATGTGGAGTTCACTTCAGTAGGTTCTGATACGAGGCAGTGCAGTTTCCTGTTGTGACCCCCTGAGCTGTGTGCTTGCTGTGTTCTTCCATGATTTCTCTGAGCTTGTTGACGCTGCATTCCCAGAGAGACGCTGGAGTTTCAGCAGCAGCCTCCCACACTCGAAGCACGTCAGGAAGCCAGTGCTGCCGCAAGCCTCTGACACACACAAGGATAGAAAGCAGAACATCACGCTGCTTTGACATTTGGCTGATTTGTCACCCAATAGGAACTGACTAATCCGAGCGGGGTGTTTGGACTGATATAACAAGGCTTAATTACCTTGTGACTGTAATAAAGGAATAGCTATGTTCTGACAAGTGTATTATCTGACAAGTGTAGCATGCCTTTAATTGTTGCAGTTATCCTGCGATTATAACACAGTGGGGACCGACATCACCAAGGGTCCCATTCACAGCACAGCCTAAATGATTTAGAAGTGCAGTACAGACATCACCAAGGGTCCCATTCACAGCACAGCCTAAATGATTTAGAAGTGCAGTACAGACATCACCAAGGATCCCATTCACAGCACAGCCTACATGATTTAGAAGTGCAGTACAGACATCACCAAGGATCCCATTCACAGCACAGCCTACATGATTTAGAAGTGCAGTACAGACATCACCAAGGGTCCCATTCACAGCACAGCCTACATGATTTAGAAGTGCAGTACAGACATCACCAAGGATCCCATTCACAGCACAGCCTACATGATTTAGAAGTGCAGTACAGCTCTCAGTTTGCTTGCCTTGTCTTCCAGGAAGTGGAATTCTTTTGTTGGCTACATATTAAAAGGCGTTGTCCTCACGTGGCGTGCCGTCTATGCAAAGCTGTAAACTTGAGAAGGTGTCTGAGAGTGTGCTTCAGTGGCACAGGGTCACTCCAGGGCAGGGACTGCAGAGTGCAGTGCAGACAGAGAAAAGAAAGAGGAAACTGGGTCACTTCTGAATAATCCAGGAGCTAATGAAAACAGATGAGCTCCGCATATGTCAGGCTTGACATCGTAATTAGATTCCCTGCTGAAGTAGTGTGGGCCGCGCATATTTAAGAACAGATGCCGTTCTCTGTAGAATATTATTTAGCCACAAGTTTTTAACCCTGTCAGGGTGTGCAGATCTGTGCACCTGTTTGATATCAACGCTGCATAAAAATGCCACAAGACAGGTTTTTAATGTTCAAGCCGCTAAAGGTATGGTGATGTCATCCTTCATGATGTCATGCCTCTACCTCAGCCCTGCTGTTTCCTGTTTTTATTCTTTACTGGAAGGTTCAGGCTCCCCACGCAGTGTTTTAAAGTGCCCAGTGGGTACAGTATGTACTGCACAGATTCAGAGGAACACTGCTACCTACAGGAGAGACAGAGAATTCGAATCCCAGCCCAATGATGTCATCGTATCTGCGTGTGTCTGTGTTTCCCCTCGCGTTGGAGAGTGCAGTGCTGAGTGATCTCTAGCTCTGTGTGTGTCTGTGTTTCCCTTCACGTTGGAGAGTGCAGTGCTGAGTGATCTCTAGCCCTGTGCGTGTCTGTGTTTCCCCTCGCGTTGGAGAGTGCAGTGCTGAGTGATCTCTAGCCCTGTGTGTGTCTGTGTTTCCCCTCGCGTTGGAGAGTGCAGTGCTGAGTGATCTCTAGCCGTGTGTGTCTGTGTTTCCCCTCGCGTTGGAGAGTGCAGTGCTGAGTGATCTCTAGCCCTGTGTGTGTCTGTGTTTCCCCTCGCGTTGGAGAGTGCAGTGCTGAGTGATCTCTAGCCCTGTGTGTGTCTGTGTTTCCCCTCGCGTTGGAGAGTGCAGTGCTGAGTGATCTCTAGCCCTGTGTGTGTCTGTGTTTCCCCTCGCGTTGGAGAGTGCAGTGCTGAGTGATCTCTAGCCCTGTGTGTGTCTGTGTTTCCCCTCGCGTTGGAGAGTGCAGTGCTGAGTGATCTCTAGCCCTGTGTGTGTCTGTGTTTCCCCTCACGTTGGAGAGTGCAGTGCTGACTGATCTCTAGCCCTGTGTGTGTCTGTGTTTCCCCTCGCGTTGGAGAGTGCAGTGCTGAGTGATCTCTAGCCCTGTGTGTGTCTGTGTTTCCTCTCGCGTTGGAGAGTGCAGTGCTGAGTGATCTCTAGCCCTGTGTGTGTCTGTGTTTCCCCTCGCGTTGGAGAGTGCAGTGCTGACTGATCTCTAGCCCTGTGTGTGTCTGTGTTTCCCCTCGCGTTGGAGAGTGCAGTGCTGAGTGATCTCTAGCCCTGTGTGTGTCTGTGTGGGCGCACGGGCCCTGTCTGCCGGCACTGTTTCTGGTGCATAGTTAGCTACAGCTCCCCTTCTCTAGTTTGGAGAGCCCAGCTGTGCTGATGAGACTCACATTACTGTTGGATTGGAGAGCTTTTGTGCTGTGTGTTCACAGTGTGGATTGAACTCCCCTCAGGGGTGCTGGGTGAGTTCATTGCTATTCCGAGTGCAGCATCTCTCTTTTGAATTCGCTGTGTTTCACTTGTGTTTCTGGAAGCTCGCTGTGTGGGGATGACTCGGTGTGCTCCCTGAGGCTCTGGTGATGTCATCCGTGTCAGTCAGTGCTCAGCAATGCTGTCGGACGAGAGTCTTCATCATCATCATCATCATTATTATTATTATTATTATTATTATTATTATTATTATTATTATTATCATTATAATTATTATTATTATTATCATTATTATCTGAAGACATTGAAAAGGGCTTTGAAGTGTTTTGTCACTGGATTGAAGTTTCTTTTCAGTATTTCTATTGTTATTTAGGGCTTGGATAAAATATTACCTGCTTGAAAAAAGTGACCGTATTCTAGAAAATAGCAATTTACAAACGAATGCATTCCAAAGATTTTAGATTCCATTTTTTTGGGCACAAGAACAGCCGAAGCTGTAAATCCTGTCTTTTCAACTTGAAATGACGTGTCGTACAGGCATTGCCAGAGTGAATACAGCAAGTGTACAGAAATATAAATAAATGTGTGTGTGTGTGTGTGTCTGTCCCCTCCCCTCCTGGAACCAGCATGTTAAATGGTTTCTCTGAGCAGGGCTCTAATTAAACAGGGGCAGCTCGGTGCTGTCAGTAATTTCACTCCCTCGTGCTACAAGGGCAGCACTATCAATCTGAACTGGGGGCTACATGAATAAAAGCAGCGTGCTGGAGAGAAGCGGCGCTGGCTCCACTCGCATGCTAATGAAATCCTCTCTGCAGGGACCGCCTGCCCTACTTCTTCCCTCCTTGTCACTTTCCTCAGTTCAGGCTTTCGTTTGGGTAAACAGCTGCGTGTATTAGAATAAATCTCCCCCTTCTCTCACTCCCATTAGCTACACCGGCCTCAAATGCAGCAATTCCCCCACAGCTGAGGAGGACTGAAGGTTCAGGGCGCGTCCTCCCATCCCACGAGCGAGCCACGCCCAAGCCAGGGTCCGCTGTAGAGCGATTAGGAGGAGAAATGATACGGAGTGGGCTACATAGCCATGCTGATGAGGCACTGGGGTCCTGTAACTTGAGATCAGTCATCCACTGGAAACCAGACATGCCATGATGGGCTGAACGGCCTCCTCTCGTTCGGAAATGTTCTTAAGTTTGCGTGTCTGATTCAGATACTGCCTCTCCCTCCCTCGCAACAGCGAGAGCAAACCAGGATCCTGCCACTGAGTTCAACCTGGTTATCTCGGGGTCAGGCGTCTGACGTCATAGTTACCTGGCGACGGAGCCCTGTCCTCTCCACAGGGTTACTGGCACTCCCTTCAACACAGCCAGCACTGTCCCGCTGGCAGGTCCCTGGTTACTCATTTACAGCTGAGCAGCAGCGTGTCCTTCTGCTGACTGGGGCCAAAACAAGACCTCTAATGAACTGAACTCTGCACAGCTGAAAAAACTGCTTTTTACCTCCTGGCAGACGTGCTTGCAGCCAGTAACGTGCAACCAGATGAAAAACAGTCCTAGAAACAGTCCCCTAAAGCAGCACCACGACCCAGGGGGGCCTCGTGCTTTCTCAGTAAAGACACTGAGAGCAGCTGCTGAGAAATCCCCGGTCAGCCACCACGGCGATGGACACGGCTGCTGAGAAATCCCCGGTCAGCCACCACGGCGATGGACACGGCTGCGGCTGACGTCACCTCTGCTTGTCTGGAGGCGGATTGCTCTTTTGCTCGTGTGTCTCGCTCACACACTGAAGATAAAGACTCTGATTCAGGCAGGTTTCTCAAGGTGGTATAATCACACGCTCAGCATGCTCCCGCTACGCTTGCCCTTTCGGTCCCTGCTCCGCTTCTCTGGCTGATCTCAAGATAACAGACAGTTATCTGGTTCATGTTACTGGCTGAACGCCCGTCAGTCAAACAGGGGAAGCAGCTGATTGGTTGATATCCGAACCGTGCTTGAAATGTCTTTGTGGTAAAAATGATTGTGTTTTCATTCATTCATGTAACACAATGTATCAATGACTGGGTCCGAATGGTCTGCAAAGGAACCCAATGCTGAAATGAGTGTGTCTGAAATGAACTGCTGTAGGGAGGGGCGGGTCTCTCATGTCTTTATTGGATCATGTGATGGGGGACCGGATTCATTTTGCTCCGATCTGAACTAGACTCGCATTTTAATATCTGATAGATGTATAGGATATAAAATGCAGCACGGTTGCTCTGTCGGCTTTTTGATATCCCTGAGTCTCAAGAGCAATTTTCATCTCAAACAAAAGAGGCCAGAGTGTAAAAATACCCACCCTCCCTAATTGCAATGCTTTAGGTTATTTTAGTGGAATCTCCCAAGGACAAAAGACACAAGGCATGTGTGCAGCAGTGTGCGGGAGCAACGCCTTCCTGCAGTCTGATTACATTTCTCAACGCTTCCTTTTTCACAGGTACTGAAACGAGGGAACAGATTACATTTCATGGAAATAAGTTACTTTACATTTAGGGCTTATTTAGTTCTGGTCACATTTGCAGGGATAATGAATTAAAGTTAGAGAGAGGACAGTAGCAGGGGGTATGAAAGCTTACATCATAATGGAGTGACGAAAAAACATCTTTTACTGTTTCAGCACTAAGAAACTTTGCACAGTCACCCTGCTGGGTGTGGAGTTATTTCAGCTTCAGATTCCACAGCTTGAGCAGGGAAACCATATAAAAAACAGATGTTCCTCTGGAAGCCACACGATTATTATATATATATGATTAGTGTTAACACTCGTAGCATTGAGCTGGTATCCCTGGTATTTACCTCCGAGCCCTGCTGTGTAATAGGGGTGTGTTTCATAATCCCTCCTCTCTTCTACACATCAGAGTCCAGCGCTTTACCATCTGAGCCAGCCAGAGCTGTAAAATGCCAGCCAGTACTTGAGTTGATTGATTGTACACGATGTAAGGGCAGATAGAGAGACACGACAGGGCCTGAAGCACAGCTCTGGGGTTTATTTATCAGTGTGTTTCTTTTGTTTGCTCTCTTAAGCACAGAACACCAGTGCTGTGCCTTTGTGTTGTGCTGGTTGTCACGGCATTTTTTTTGGCGTCATGGCAACCGGAGTTGGGCAGGGTCTTGTGGGAGGGGCATTGTTTTTGGACGAGAATTTTGTTCCCCGCCAAAAAACTTTTTCCTTCCAACGCAGTGATTTTCAGAAGGGAGCCCCTGCCAGCGAGCGACGTCCTTATAGAGAGGCGGGTCATGAGAATGCAGGAAGAAAAACGATTACAGCAAATCAGACAGCAAAGTCACTTAAAACATCAGAGAGTTAGAAATGACGTAACTCAGGCAGGAAGTTAGACAGCAGGAAATACATCTGGGGTTCGGGTTAGGACCGGTAGGAACACACTTTTCATCTCATCTTGCTAGAAAATGGCATCAGAGGAGAGTGAGTTCGAGAGACAAAATATTTAAATCTGTAAAATGTCAACTGTGCCTGAGGAGTAACTATTTGTAACTGTAGTTACATTGCTTTCATAGTAGTAATAAGTAACTGAATCGGATTACTCTCTCTTCACAGACTACCTGGCCACCCACGGGAGGCTGAGTGAACCGGAAGCGCGGCGCAAGTTCTGGCAGATCCTGTGCGCGGTGGAGTACTGTCACGACCACAGCATCGTGCACCGTGACCTCAAGGCAGAGAACCTGCTTCTGGACGGACACATGAACATCAAGATAGCCGGTGAGCAGCTTTAGCCTCCCTCCGCAGGGCTGGAACGGCACACTGATGCATCACCATGTGCAGGTCCCCACACAGTGTGTATCCCCGTGCACGTGCTGGCTCTGAAAATCATTCATGATGTGTTGTTAAAAAGACTTTCAATGAGAGAGCATGTCTTAATTCAACTGCAAAACACATTTCATTCAAGAGCCATTTAGTGAACTACAGTGAGCCATGCTGTGGTCTTTTATCACAATACAAACGATACAGAGCTCCATTACAATCCAATACAAACGATACAGAGCTCCATTACAATCCAATACAAACGATACAGAAAGACGTAGACGCCCTGCAGACTGGCACAGTGTACTTTCAGCAGCTCTACCAAACGAGACAGAAGCACAGAGAGGGCTCATCAAGGAGCCCCTGACCAGCCTTTCAGAGGCGGTCGTGTAGCAGCTCGATATGAAAAGGGGGATGGGAGAAGGTGCTCTGAATTAACAGGGACCTGCCGTTTCCTGCAGCAAGGTGCTAATGTACTGTGGACTGCCTTCTGAAGCACGGGGACGCGGGGTGTGTGAGTCTGAGGGATTGTGAGAGCAATCCCACACATGCCCCTACGGCATTGGGCACAGCGTGTTAAATTCAAAGCAGTCTCACTGAACACAGTGACCGATCTGAGCAGAGAAACGAAGTGGAATTCAGACAAAGGGTAGAGGAGACGCCTCTTCACAGAGCGGGGTACCTAGCCATGCTGTGGACTGCCTGCTGAAGCACAGGGAGGCAGGGTGTGTGAGGCTGAGGGATTGTGAGAGCAATCCCACAGTGTGAAACACACTGTCGAGAGCCTGTGAGATTGGTGATTGCTTTATTCAGCTGTTTTAGAAAGCTGCATCTACCTTTTCTTTCCCTCTTTTTCTTCTCTCTTTTCTTTCTGTCTTCTCTGGTGTTTGTTTCTCTCTCTTTTCCTTTCCCTCGTGCCTCTCTCTCTCGGTCCTGGCTGGCCCTCACTCAGGGACGGCTGACATTTCCAGGGCTCCTGGTTTATTTGTGAAATGTGAAAAGGGGTCCCGCTGTGCCCCGGCACATTCCTCCTCTGCACACCCTGGGAGAGCAGCCTGCACAAAGAAAGGTCAGACGGGGCTTCAAAGCCCTCGCGGGCTGCTGGACATTTCAAAGAAAGAGCCACAGAGGCCAGATACAGGAGAGTCTGTGATAGAAATGCCACCGGCTCCACAGTGACCTTGTGAAGTAGCTGAAATACTGAAAGAAACTCAATCACTTCAACGGCAAACACTGCGACTAGAAGCCCTTCTCAATGTCTTCAGTCAGCCTGGTGAATAGATTCAATGACAAATGTTTCAACTAGACGTCAAGTCAAAACGCTAGTCATTGGATCTATTGAAGACGTTGAAGAAGACTTCAAGTCAAAACGCTAGTCATTGGATCTATTGAAGACGTTGAAGACTTCAAGTCAAAACGCTAGTCACTGTATCTGTTGAAGACGAGTCGAAGTGTTTGTGGTTGCATGGGTTTCTAAAGTTCTCTCTGTGCAGGGGCTCTGGTAGACTGGCCAGCTGCAGTGAAGTGCAGGACTGTGTCTGGATCCAGTTACAGGCAGCAGGTGCAGGAGGATTAGAGACTATTATTGTGAAGCGTTCTCCTGGGCGAGTTCCTGAAACAGACAGGACACCAGAGGAGCATTGACGTCAATGCTGCCTGTTCAGTATTCATCACGTCAAGAGGGTTAGCACAGAGCAGGAGACCGGCACTGTACCTTTCTACTGTGCGCCTGCTTTATCCTTCCATTTAAAGGAATGCGTTTTGTTTACTGAGCTTTACTAATGTAGCTGAAATAAATTCACAAGCCCTTATCTGTGAAGCGTTGCTGTTAGACTAGAAGGGGAGGAGTCTCCTTCTTCCTGGTAATTTGAAGTGATGTATTTCTCAGTATATCCCTCACCGCTCCGATTCTGTTTTTCGCACATCACAGTGTTTGTATTACGGTTATGTTTTATATGCGAGGACCCACCTGAGTACAAAGCCATTCACTGGGTAAACAAACAGGACTGTCAACACAGTCTGATCCAGTGAAAGTGCACGAGAAGGCTAAACATTTTCGTTTGGGGGAAAAAATACGGTTTTAGCGAGCAATGCAGGGAGAAACACGCTGTCAGCAACATGCGAAAGACAAGAAGAGGTTAACTAAGAGCGACCTCAGCGCTGTCACGTGGGGTGGATGTGAGCGAGCTCCCAGCCTGTGCTAATACAATCAAATGTTCAGCATTCAGGACTGCAAATCCATTTAGCCTCGCTGGCAGACGCGGCGAGCCAGAGAGAGCTTTGTTTTTATCTGCGGCTAAAGGCTGATCCGAGGTCACAGGCCTGCCACATGCTCAGAGGGGATACTGTACACACACACACACACATACAGGGAAACCAATCCCTACCCTAACAAAGTTAACTAGCCTTCAGACTGGCGTGTTCCTCTTGTAACTTCCACAACGAAACAGCAGCTAGCAGCCAGCTCTCTGGAAGCACACCTGACCCTGCGTCAGCCCTGCCTTCAATCAAGCACAGCTCCAGACAAAACCTTTATCTAGGACTGAGGAGAAACGATATGAACACGACTGAGATCTTCTGTGTAACATCGTGTCATCAAAGAAACTACACAATCATATCACAAAACCAAAAAAAAAAAAAGGCTACCAGAAGCCATACCAGCAGCACAGTATGGCATGTTAGATTTTGACAGTGTTTCATTCAGTATAAAGAGGTGTGTGGTTCAGTATGTTAATGTAACATTGATCAGCAGGTTTCACTCGACTTTGTAAAGCAACATGAGTTCATTCTGTATTTGTTTATACCTTTCTTCAGTGTTTATTTTATGAATTTACAGCCTTTTTTATAGATGGCCAAAAATCTCTGTTTATCTCTGCATTCTATAACCAAAAATGGTAATGGTTTGAAACCGTTCAGTATAACAAGCTTGCGTCTTAATTGAGGTTTAGTAAAGGCTTCAGTGACTCAAACCACAATGCAAAAAGAAGGAAGAAAATGCAGCTTTCTGTAGCTGCTTCACCATCAAATTAATATGTCTCTACCTGTCACAGTGTGTGTCCCTGTGTGTGTCCCTCTGTCTCTGCTATCCTTGTGTGTGTGTCTCTGCTATCCTTGTGTGTCCCTGTGTGTGTGTGTCTCTGCTTATCCATGTGTTTATCTGTGTGTGTGTGTGTGTGTCTCTCTGTTTGTGTGTGTGTGTGTGTGTACCACTGACCCCCTCATGTTTCTCTGGCACACTGAAAGCAGTATGAAGGTCTCGCGTTGTCGCAGCGCTTTGTGTTCTTATAGTTTGTGAGCCAGGTTGTTTCTCTGTCACACTGAAAGCAGTATGAAGGTCTCACGTTGTCGCAGCGCTTTGTGTTTGTACAGTTTGTGAGCCAGGTTGTTTCGTGTTTGTTTTTCAAGGACACAAGTTCAGCAGCAGTAGCTCTATTCCCAGGTCTGGTTCAGTGTGTTTTTTTTTTGTTTGTCTCTCTCACAGATTTTGGCTTTGGTAATTTCTTCGAGGCCGGGGAGCCCCTGACCACGTGGTGTGGGAGCCCCCCCTACGCAGCCCCGGAGGTGTTTGAGGGGCAGCAGTACGAGGGTCCGCAGCTCGATATCTGGGTAGGGCCCCCTGCACTCCCCCCATCACTACACTGTGACCTCTTGACTGCACACACATCGAATGCACGTGTCTGTTAGGATTTCTTCATTTAGCAGTACTGACTGTGTAAGAAGCGATGCACATTAAAGTACATTGTGATTGTGAATATCATTTAGAATTTAAATGGAAATTCATGCATATTATTGTTTAAAAATGATATGAAAAAAATTCTGAGATTTACTGAAGTTATTGTTTTTGAGCTGAACTCCTCAGTCCTCTCGCCCTGTACATGCAGTCCCTGCACAGCGTGTCATTGCTGGTGTCTCTCCCTCTCTCTCAGAGTCTGGGGGTGGTCCTGTATGTGCTGGTGTGCGGAGCCCTCCCGTTCGACGGACCCTCCCTGCCTGTGCTGAGAAGGAGAGTCCTGGAGGGTCGCTTCAGGATCCCCTACTTCATGTCTGAAGGTAATACAGCCAGCCACTAGGGGGGTGCTCCGTTAAGAATTCAGTGTGTTCTACCCAGTATTGTTAAACTGGGAAACCCAGCATGTGCCGCTCCACAGGGGCTTCAGTACCTGCGTATCAGCTTGTGGAATTCCTATAGACACACTGTTCAAGGTTCCAGAATGGAGCTCATTCACAGCCCTGCAGTCGACCCCCCAGGCTGGGCAACGTGCTGGGAAAGTGGCCTTGTTAGTTTGGAGGTTGATTAGAGAAGGGCGAGTTTGACGCAGGAGTCTCATTGTTAGCTTCTCTAATTGTGCTTGAATGCCACGGTGAGGAGCGGGTTGTGCAAACTGGTGGAGAGATTATTTAGTGTGCCTGTCCTGCAGAAACTCGCTCCACGCAGCTCTAAAAGCAGATACAAAGGCATCCTGCACGGTGCTGGAGCCCGCATAGCTTCCAAGAGATGTTCAGAACAGAGCGGAGCAGCACACGCTGGTGAGCCAGCTGGAATTCTTATCCACACTTTCATCATGCTTTTCTATAGAGATCTTCCCTTTACTAACTCACAGCTCCACAGTTGACTGTGGTTAAAAAAAAGGACCTTAGCCCTAAACATGTTCAATAATAATCTCAGAATGATAAAGAACACAGGTGATCGTGAACAGGTAAAGAAGTGAAATATTGGGTACGGTTTGCAAGCAGTCATTACCATGTGAGGGAGTGAGTCAAGCCCTTTCTGTGTGTCTCTGTGCTCCTCTCGTCAGACTGCGAGCATCTGATCCGGAGGATGCTGGTTCTAGACCCTTCCAAGCGACTGACCATCGCTCAGATCAAGGAACACAAGTGGATGCTGCTGGAGGTGCCAGTGCCGCGGCCCGTGCTCTACCAGCAGGGGGCGCTAGAGGACAGCGAGTCCAGGATGGGCGAATACAACGAACAAGTACTGCGACTCATGCAGAGCCTGGGGATTGACCAGCACAAGACCATCGAGGTACACCCACACTGACACGAGCATCGAGGTACACCCACTGACACGAGCATCGAGGTACACCCACACTGACACGAGCATCGAGGTACACACCCACTGACACGAGCATCGAGGTACACCCACACTGACACGAGCATCGAGGTACACCCACACTGACACGAGCATCGAGGTACACCCACACTGACACGAGCATCGAGGTACACCCACACTGACACGAGCATCGAGGTACACCCACACTGACACGAGCATCGAGGTACACCCACACTGACACGAGCATCGAGGTACACCCACACTGACACGAGCATCGAGGTACACCCACACTGACACGAGCATCGAGGTACACACCCACTGACACGAGCATCGAGGTACACCCACACTGACACGAGCATCGAGGTACACCCACACTGACACGAGCATCGAGGTACACCCACACTGACACGAGCATCGAGGTACACCCACACTGACACGAGCATCGAGGTACACCCACACTGACACGAGCATCGAGGTACACCCACACTGACACGAGCATCGAGGTACACCCACACTGACACGAGCATCGAGGTACACCCACACTGACACGAGCATCGAGGTACACCCACACTGACACGAGCATCGAGGTACACCCGCTGACACGAGCATCGAGGTACACCCACACTGACACGAGCATCGAGGTACACCCACACTGACACGAGCATCGAGGTACACCCACACTGACACGAGCATCGAGGTACACCCACACTGACACGAGCATCGAGGTACACCCACACTGACACGAGCATCGAGGTACACCCACACTGACACGAGCATCGAGGTACACACCCACACTGACACGAGCATCGAGGTACACCCACACTGACACGAGCATCGAGGTACACCCACACTGACACGAGCATCGAGGTACACACCCACACTGACACGAGCATCGAGGTACACCCACACTGACACGAGCATCGAGGTACACCCACACTGACACGAGCATCGAGGTACACCCACACTGACACGAGCATCGAGGTACACCCACTGACACGAGCATCGAGGTACACCCACACTGACACGAGCATCGAGGTACACCCACACTGACACGAGCATCGAGGTACACCCACACTGACACGAGCATCGAGGTACACCCACTGACACGAGCATCGAGGTACACCCACACTGACACGAGCATCGAGGTACACACCCACACTGACACGAGCATCGAGGTACACCCACACTGACACGAGCATCGAGGTACACCCACACTGACACGAGCATCGAGGTACACCCACACTGACACGAGCATCGAGGTACACACCCACACTGACACGAGCATCGAGGTACACCCACACTGACACGAGCATCGAGGTACACCCACACTGACACGAGCATCGAGGTACACCCACACTGACACGAGCATCGAGGTACACCCACACTGACACGAGCATCGAGGTACACCCACACTGACACGAGCATCGAGGTACACCCGCTGACACGAGCATCGAGGTACACCCGCTGACACGAGCATCGAGGTACACCCACACTGACACGAGCATCGAGGTACACCCGCTGACACGAGCATCGAGGTACACCCACACTGACACGAGCATCGAGGTACACCCACACTGACACGAGCATCGAGGTACACCCACACTGACACGAGCATCGAGGTACACCCACACTGACACGAGCATCGAGGTACACCCACACTGACACGAGCATCGAGGTACACCCGCTGACACGAGCATCGAGGTACACCCACACTGACACGAGCATCGAGGTACACCCACACTGACACGAGCATCGAGGTACACCCACACTGACACGAGCATCGAGGTACACCCACACTGACACGAGCATCGAGGTACACCCACACTGACACGAGCATCGAGGTACACCCACACTGACACGAGCATCGAGGTACACCCACTGACACGAGCATCGAGGTACACCCACACTGACACGAGCATCGAGGTACACCCACACTGACACGAGCATCGAGGTACACCCACACTGACACGAGCATCGAGGTACACCCACACTGACACGAGCATCGAGGTACACCCACACTGACACGAGCATCGAGGTACACCCACACTGACACGAGCATCGAGGTACACACCCACTGACACGAGCATCGAGGTACACCCACACTGACACGAGCATCGAGGTACACCCACACTGACACGAGCATCGAGGTACACCCACACTGACACGAGCATCGAGGTACACCCACACTGACACGAGCATCGAGGTACACCCACACTGACACGAGCATCGAGGTACACCCACACTGACACGAGCATCGAGGTACACCCGCTGACACGAGCATCGAGGTACACCCACACTGACACGAGCATCGAGGTACACCCACACTGACACGAGCATTGAGGTACACCCGCTGACACGAGCATCGAGGTACACCCGCTGACACGAGCATCGAGGTACACCCACACTGACACGAGCATTGAGGTACACCCACTGACAGCTGCACAGGAAATATAAGAGATCTCCAGGGGTTTCAAAGTAATCTGTTCCGGTAATGCAGTTACTTTTAGAAAGTAATCTGTCACTGTTACAAGTTAGCTGCACAGAATTGTAAGTGTTTGCAGGGACAGTGGCACACAGCTCCTTCCCCGGCACAGTTCCCATGTTCTGCAGACTGATAGAAGACACAGCCAGGCTTTGCTGTTCCCATGAGAAGCTGCTCACTCAGAAAGTCTGCTTCCCTGGGGGCTTCCTGATCAGTCTCTCCCTCTTTCTCCTCACAGTCCCTCCAGAACAAGAGTTACAATCACTTTGCTGCTATTTATTACCTGCTTGTGGAGAGGCTGAAATCTCACCGGAGCAGCTTCCCGGTGGACCAGCGGCTCGACGCTCGACAACGACGGCCAAGCACCATCGCCGAGCCGACCGTCGCCAAGGTAACCAGCCGGGGTGCTGCTGGTCATACTGTATGAGCAAGGTTACTGTGAAAGCAGTACTGAAAGATTACTCCAGTGGTGGAGAACCCATATGAAATGAATTGCATTTAAACCAGCAAAACATTGCCACAAGAAAAGGGGAAGCAGTGATAATGTTGTTAAGAAGAGGGAAGGCAGGGGTTAAAGCCGTGCTCAGCACTAGAGAGAGAGAGAGACCAGGCACACTGCTGCTAGGGGTAGAAAGAGGCAAGAAATGGATTTGAAAGAAGCCTTGGCTGGCACTTCTTTATGGAGTCGAACAGTGCAGGTAAACGTGGTCAAACACTATATATAAATAATAATAATGAATGAATCCGGGGTTGTGTTTGTGAGCGCACGGTTTCATAACACTTGGCTGTTTTATACGTGCATTACATATGTTTTTAAATGTATTGTGACTCTTCTCAAACATGGTGCACGTGGCAGTGGACACAGCCGCACCTGCGGTCCATCTGAACCCTTGCCCATCACGTGACCCGTCTCTCCTGTGATTGCAGGTCAGCACTGTAGGACCTCAGGTGAGCCTTCTGCCTCACAGTGTCCGGCTGCTCCGCTCCCCAGTCCTCCCACAGGCCCCCACCTTCCCACAATCCTCGGGCCCTGCCGACATCAGCTTCATGGAGGACGACGTTGTGGGCACGCCCAAGGTAAAGCCGTGGAGTCAGTTTGAAGAAGTCAGGGGTGTTCCTAATAAAGTGTCGATTCCCAGCTGCGTCTGCTAATTGAATGAGTGAGTCTGCTGGTGCCAGCAGAGGGCGGGCCCCTGGGATCCACTGGCACACAGGAGAAGCCCCTGGAGGACCTGGCCATGAAGCATGCAGCGGGAGTGATCTGATGAACAGAGCCTCACTGGAAACACAGCTCATCAGACAAGCCGACACTGTCCTGATGGACTGGGCGAGCTCAGACGGGCCCAATGGCTTCCTCCTGTTCTTAGAAGTGTCACACTAACAGGTTTGCGTAGATCTAGAGAAGCCCCTCGCCAGTCGAAACTTGGCAATGAATTCAGGGACAAACGTTTGCACTAGAAGACTTTACAAAGACTTCTGTGTAATAGTTGTGAATGCCGTAATTCCTTGATCAGGGTTTCGATTTCTGAAGTTGGATTTGTGTGTGTTTGTGCAGAGAAAAGGAAATGGTGGTTATTCCTAGCAGGTATTCTGTTTCTCTCTCCGATTTTCAGCAAGATAATCCCAGAATGAGTCGCCAGTCGCACTCCTTGTAGCTGATCCTTCGAGAGATCGGAAGGGAGGGAAGTCTTTTCCGGTTGGTTCTGAGCCAGTAAACACTTCCTGTCTGTGCATTCCAGAGTGATTCCTGCTCCGTCTGTCATCCTGCTCCAGGGAGAACTGCAGCAGAAACAGAGACATGCAGTGCTTAGATATTCCATTCACTGCGGCAATGGAAACACACAGCCTGTAATATCAACAGGAACACTCGCTAAAGAAATGCATTCACAATCAAAACCAGTGCCTTTGACCATGCCTGTGCCGATGGAGAGCGAACTACAAGGACTCCAGCAGAAAACCACTGCAGGCCCTCTGAATGGCGGGGCCGGCACAGAAAGAATACACACGATCGCACGCTGGAGGCAGCGCTGTGACACAGAGAAATACATTCAAGTACGAATGTCGTTTAGCGATCCTGTCAGCTTTGTTGCGGGTGTGAAGTTTGGCACGGAATTTTGAAAATGAATTACCCCAACAACACGAGTACTCGCATCTCCACGGATGAAAATACAAATCCTAGAATCAGAAATCAAAAATACAAATCCTAGAATCAGAAATCAAAAATACAAATCATAGAATCAGAAATCAAAAATACAAATCATAGAATCAGAAATCAAAAATACAAATCATAGAATCATGAGGAAGTCATTCTC
Organism: Acipenser ruthenus; assembly: GCF_902713425.1. Lineage (NCBI taxonomy): Eukaryota > Metazoa > Chordata > Actinopteri > Acipenseriformes > Acipenseridae > Acipenser > Acipenser ruthenus. The sequence goes on from NC_081228.1 coordinate 185,888, forward strand.
CACCGTCTGAAACTGCGAGCAACATGATCTGGAGTCTTCTATTCAACACATTGTGCAATCCAGAACAGAGAGCGATGGTTTTATCCACTCGACATTAAACAGACTAATGAAAGAATTAATTAATAAATAACCCACCTATCTTATTCAGTATTGAACTCACTTGCAGCTCTCCCTCTCCCTCTCCCTCTCCAGGTGAATGGATCCCTCCTGGAGCCCCTGCCCCCCCCAGCGGTGCGCAAGGGCTGCCCAGCGTCTCCTAGCAACATGATGGAGACCTCCATCGACGAGGGGATCGAGACGGAGGGTCCGGAGTGTGAGGAGGACCCCCTGCTGGTCTGCACTGCCTTCCAGAGCTCCCGCTACGGGCAGCGCAGGCACACCCTGTCCGAGGTCAGCAACCAGCCCGGCATGGCTCCCAGCGCTGGTGAGTCCGAGAGACCACGGGAATTACCAGCAACTCCAAAATAACTTGCAGGCGTTTCAGGAACAGCGCACGCTTTCTGAAGCCTGGTTTGGTTCCCTGTCGGGAACAGTGTTTGAAACTTGCTCCAGTTCTGTCAGCATTGCACATTTCATCACATGCATCCTGTTGGGTGAAACAGCAGCGTTGCAAATGCATGTCCTACTTTGATAACAAAGTGGTTTCTCTCGCTCACAGGGAAGCTGTTTGCTATGAGCACTGACCCCTCTCTGGGCAGCATGGACTCTGAGTACGAGACGGGCTCTGTCCACAGTGACCTCAGCTTACTGGAGGAGCCCCCCGGTCTGAGCAGAATGACTCCTCCGTTCATTGGAATGAGACCCCCGAACCCGGCGATGCAGGCCCTGAGCGCTCAGAAACGAGAGGCACACAACCGCTCCCCCGTGAGCTTCCGCGAGGGCCGGCGAGCCTCCGACACGTCCCTGACACAAGGTGAGCGCTAGGGAGGAGCTTCCCCACAGCGGCACAAGATCAGTCAGCTCTGAGGAAGCGGGCAAGCTTAGATGGGCCAAATCACACATGGGCTTATGTTCTTAAGTGAAATAACCGAGGAAGTACAAGCAGACGCCCGAAGAGTAAGGCATGCAAACTAATCCAGAACCGAGTCCAGAACACAGTTAAGTAACTAGTTGCCTTTTCTACACAGCGCACCACATCCCTCTAAATAAATAACAGAAAGCCGTTTGTCACCCTGTAACGTAGCCCTTGAGCCTGCTTAAAGCCAGCTGTGCTTCCACAGTGACAGCGCTCCAGTAACACAAGCTCTTGCTTTGTAAAGACGTTCCAGTCCGTTCAGAGCGGGTTTGTTTCGAGACTAGCTGGGAGTGAGGGGAGGTGACACTTTCATTCTTGCACAGCTGCTACGACTTCTCCTTTGCTGCTGTATTGAGAAGACAGATGGGATGGGGGTTGGGAATCAGATACAGCGATTTCAACACCTATTTCTTACTGTTAAACTCATTCAATACATCTTTTGGACTTCCATTAGCTACAGAGGTCTGTGTGGTTTTTATAGAAACGCATGTTCTAGCGAGCTTGGATTTTCATTTTAAAACAGACAGCTGGTGCTACCCGAAGTTCTCAGTTTGCTTACCTTGTCTTCCAGGCCCACTAACTGGCTTTTTAAGAGCTGGGTCTGCTTCTGAAAAGACATTTCCCAAGTTTTAGAAATGGCCACTGGGGTGTGCAACATTTATTTCTGCCCCCTCTGCAACTATGGCAATTGAGGCTGGGAGTGTGTGATTGAAGAAGCTTCAGTGAGAGGCTGGGAGTGTGTGATTGAAGAAGCTTCAGTGAGAGGCTGGGAGTGTGTGATTGAAGAAGCTTCAGTAAGAGGCTGGGAGTGTGTGATTGAAGAAGCTTCAGTGAGAGGCTGGGAGTGTGTGATTGAAGAAGCTTCAGTGAGAGGCTGGGAGTGTGTGATTGAAGAAGCTTCAGTGAGAGGCTGGGAGTGTGTGATTGAAGAAGCTTCAGTAAGAGGCTGGGAGTGTGTGATTGAAGAAGCTTCAGTGAGAGGCTGGGAGTGTGTGATTGAAGTTGGGTGGAGATGACAAATGCAGGCATTTGTTGTGTTCACTTGTAGAGTGTGACGGATGGACGCACACAATCAGAAGGGTCCCTGTTCTGGAAGGAGCACTGTCTTTGTGAAGCCTGCGGTAGAACACGTTTCTAACACTTGGGATTAATATCCTTGTTTAGGAACCGTGGCATTCCGGCAGCACCTCCAAAACCTGGCGCGGACCAAAGGGATCCTGGAGCTCAATAAGGTGCAGATGCTGTACGAACGGATGGGCTCCAGTGAAGACCCTGCCCTCGCGTCCACAGCACCCCACCTGCAAGACCTCCTGGACAGGCAGCAGCAGGTGAGCCTCAAGGAAGTCTGAAATCTTAAAAGGAGTTGATGTGGTTCAACCCAAACCAATACTTTAAGCACTGAACAGAAACCAGGACCAGAAGACACACAGTGCTCCCCTCCCCCAGTCCAGGACCCACACAGTGCTCCCCTCCCCCAGTCCAGGGCAGGCTGTTGCTAATACTGTGTTTGTTTTCTCTTTTAGGGTGAACCTCCCCAGCAGCAGGAGGATGTAGCAATGTTCCAAAACCCAATCCACCCTCAGTTACTGTCCCGACGGCAGAGTCTGGAGACCCAGTACCTAACGCATAGACTGCAGGTGGGTCCAAGGCTTCAGTCAATGTGGATTTATATTATATATATATATATATATCATTTAAAAAGGATACAAATCGGCATTTTATTAATTAATAAATAAAAGTGGAATGCAGTGCCTATGCAGTTGAAGTCTCTGTCTCTGTGCTGTGCTCTAACCTGCTTGCCTGTGCTGTCTCTGTGCGTCGCTGTGCTGTGCTCTAACCTGCTTGCCTGTGCTGTCTCTGTGCGTCGCTGTGCTGTGCTCTAACCTGCTTGCCTGTGCTGTCTCTGTGCGTCGCTGTGCTGTGCTGCTTCGCTGTGCTGTGCTCTGCCTTGCTTTACCCGCAGTGAGCCCTGAGCCTTGGTTTGTATGTAGTGTGATCTTTGTGTGTCTTTCTTCTCTGCCTAATCTACAGGAAGCCAGTCTGTTAGCACAGGCACAGAACAGCTGTCAGATGTACTGCAAGGAAAGCCCGAGAAGTCTGGAGCAGCAGCTTCAAGAACACAGGTATGTGGAGGCTCCGGGCTGGGGTTCGATCACACGGAGTGCTGAAGCTCTGGACTGGGGGGGGGGGGGGGGGCACATTGCAGTGTTGCATGTGTTCTGCTTATTGTAAAGTCGCTATGCCAAACTGAACATGTACCCGGCTCCCCCTGTGCTGCACCACTGTAAATGTGCACTGCAGATTTCCCATAGTTTAATGTGCTTTACCATACCTGTCTGTGCTTTTCAATACTTGCCCACGCTTTGCCAGCTTTTCACTTTGCTGTGCTCGTCGGGTACACTGTGCCTGTGTGTGCTTAACTACACATTGCTGCTCTTCCACACAGTACGGGGGTCCAGGCTGCCGTGAGCAGCACTCCAACCCTGTCTCCCTCTCCTCCTCGCAGGCTGCACCAGAAGCGGCTCTTCCTGCAGAAACAGTCCCAGCTGCAGGCCTACTTCAACCAGATGCAGATCGCAGAGGGTTCCTACGCACCTCCGGACCAGCCTCCCCGGGCCCCAGTGCAGCTAGCCCAGCAGAGCCCTCAAAGCCAGGCCCAGGCTCAGCAGGTCCCGGGCCAGTACCTCAGCCCAGTACTGGAGCCCCCAGGAGAGCAGCAGCTCCAGTACGATCCCTACCTTGGCCAGTACCCAGTCCAGACACCCAGCCACCTCTACCACCTCCCTCCGCAGCAGGAGGCTCTGAACTACAGCTACCAGCCCTGCGAGCTGGGCCCGAACCCCTCCCCCTCCCCAGAGCACTACCAGTACCCTGCGCACCCGGCAGCAAACTCCCCTCTCGCTGTCCCCGAGCTGCACAGCTCGCTGTTCGACTGCGAAATGATGGAGACCGTAGACCCCCAGAACGGCTTCGTCCTGGTGAACTAAACAAACACTACTACATGAAAACGCAGTATTACCTCCAGGAAGCACGGGGAGGGGAAAGCAGGGAGGAGGAGCAATTAGTTTTTTCCTTCAAAGATTTTTTTGCCCTAGCGACCAGGAGAACATGGGTCGACCAAAATGAGACGGGTACGTGCGACGAACTGACCGCCCCTGAACCCTTTTGGACCACAGCAAGGGACTGGAGCGTTTAGCAAGAGTTTCATCGCTGAAGGTACACCTCAATTTAAGCACAACAACTTTTTAGATAGGAAAAACACTGCACATTGCACACAGGCCTCCTTCAGCACGGAGGAGCTGGTTTAACACAGGCAGTGCGGACGGCATTGCTGTGCAACATTAAAGCAATACTTTCACGACTGTAGGAAGTCCAGCACAGTTGCTGCTAGGGTGGTTCTTGTAGATCCTCGGTCATAGACTGGAGATCTCTTCACACTGGACCCTGTCGTTGAACCTTTACGACTGACCTTACATGAAGCTTCATCTTTTTATTTGATTGATTGATTTAAAGGGGCGTGCATTTTCTTGTGAAATATTTTTCAGAAATGTGTAAAAGAAAAACTGAGGACAATAAACTGAAGTGGATTTGAAAGAAGAAAAAAAAGAACACCTGTAATTTTAAAAGACACATTTAAATAGAAGCTCTGTAACCCGTTCAGGGACGTGAGATCAGCTGTGGACAGGAAATGATCTCCCTGTCTGAGTGCAGCTCTGTAGCGAGCTTCCTGTCTGACTGCAGCTCTGGTCTCGAGGTGCTGCATAATGTTTAGTGCTTGTTTATCAACAACACAAAAACTGTACTTTAAAACAAAACAAATTCTAACATTGCTGGTCGTCTAATGAAGCTTTGTATAAATTAGGGTTTTAGAAATTGTATGGAAATGTTCCTTTCAAGAAACACGTGTGTGTACTAGTGCTGTGCCTTTCTTTAATTTAAAATGAAAGATTTGTATTTTTTAGTTTTTGTCTGGAATATTGGGTAAAGTCCCATTTATACAAAAAGGTACAAACCAAAGTCCTGTGAGTGTTTGTGCTGCTTTGGTGTTGTGTTCCACTGTGTGGAGTACAGGACGGACCTTTCCACTTATTTCAAAGAGAAACTAGCTTCAAACCTCATTTCAATTGCTTTTTGTTTTTTCCTGTTTGACGATGTTTGCAATCATTCAGAGCGGGTCACATGCTTCTCCAGCATCGAGTCTTCACAGCGCTGAGCTTGTAGAACACCTTCCTCATTCCATTCAAATCACATGACGCCTTTCAACCCTGCCAGCCCCGCCCACTCTACACACGCAGACAGAGCAGTTCCATATAAATCACATGACGCCTTTCAGCCCCGCCCACTCTACACACGCAGAGACAGAGAGCAGTTCCATCAAATCACATGACACCTTTCAACCCTGCCAGCCCCGCCCACTCTACACACGTAGACAGAGAGCAGAACCAAACAACATCAGTGAGACGAGGAACTTCTGCCCAGCGAAGCTCATCGGCTTCCGAGCAGCTGATTGATCTCAAAGTGATTCAGCTTCGACAACATGACTAGGTAACCCATCCCATTCCCTCAGCACTCTCTGTGTGAAGAAGAGTCTCCTTCATCATCATGACTAGATAACCCATCCCATCCCCTCAGCACTCTCTGTGTGAAGAAGTCTCCTTCAGCAACATGACTAGATAACCCATCCCATCCCCTCAGCACTCTCTGTGTGAAGAAGAGTCTCCTTCATCATCATGACTAGATAACCCATCCCATCCCCTCAGCACTCTCTGTGTGAAGAAGAGTCTCCTTCAGCAACATGACTAGATAACCCATCCCATCCCCTCAGCACTCTCTGTGTGAAGAAGAGTCTCCTTCAACAACATGACTAGGTAACCCATCCCATTCCCTCAGCACCGTGTGAAGAAATGTCTCCTTCAGCAACATGACTAGGTAACCCACTCCATCCCCTCAACACTCTCTGTGTGAAGAGTCTCTTTCCCTCTGTCCTGAGTCTATTTCCAAGTATTGGTAGGATTAACTCCTTTTAAGATTTGAAGGACCACATCATGCCCCCCCTTTTTTTCCAGGCTCAATAGATTCAGTTCTTTCAGCCTCTCTTCATATCTCAGTCCTTTAAATCCTGCTGGGTTTACTCTACTTGCTAGTCTTCAGACTCTGTCCAGGGCATTAATGTCCCTTTAGTCCTGTGGTGACAGGACTGAGCTTAGTGTGTGGGCTAGCAGTCATAGTGTCACATGATTTGAGAGGACAGAGGATGACTACTCAGTCATAGTGTCACATGATTCGAGAGGACAGAGGATGGCTACTCAGTCATAGTGTCACATGATTTGAGAGGACAGAGGATGGTTATTCAATCAATAAGGAGCAACAGAACCAATCTGGATGATTGCAAAGATCTTACAAGAGTAAGAGAAATTTTAAAAACTTGATTCAAATGATATCTGAAGCGACATTCTCTTTCATAGTTGCTTCTGGTCAATCAGTATATGCCGTATAAAGTATTATAGCAATATTTATAATAAAGATTAATAATAGTAATTGTGTCATTCAATGGTGTTTGTATCATTTCACACAACAGACACGTATTGAACAGTCACACGCATCAGTGTTCACCACACATAAGCTACCTTGCTGTTGAGAATAAAAAAAAAATTGACTTCATTGAACAATTTCTTCTGCTTTTTTATTTTTGGGGTTTGGGTTTGGGGTCGATTTTCAAAACCTCACGTGGTTTTTTTTCGCCTGATTTTGATTTGGTGCATCTCTGTACATCTTTAACTGTACCGAATCACTTCCTGTGTGCAGTCGAACTGGAACTAGACCAGAAGCACAGGAAGTGGATAGGTACCAGGAAACAGCAGTCCCAAACTTTAATCTGGATAGTGTTCAAATATCTGCAAATTCCACATCAAAGTATTTAAAACAAGAAAAGGTAGCGAGAGACCTTAAAACATCTTGATAGCACTGAATCCACAGGAAGAGGCTGCATTTCAAACAGTGATCAGATCCACAGGAAGAGGCTGCATTTCAAACAGTGATCAGAGCTACTTCAATGGAGAGGGATGGTGCTGTTCATACACAGCAAGAACAGGACCTGGAAGATGATCTGGTTAAACTACTGAAAATGCTTCCAGAGGAATGAAGAAAAGGGATTTCAAAAGAAGCCTGGGTGAGCGCTTACTCAAAGTGCTAGTTTCTGCTGCCCTGAATGAAATGAAAAGCTTTAGGTCTTTGTGAAACACCCCGCTGACAGAGCTATAGTTTCTGCTCAAGCAATTGAGAAGGGACAACATGGGTTTACAGTCACATCCACTTATCAGAAACACAATTAACCTACAATTCCAGTCTAGGCCCTTGTACAACAATCACTTGATGCTCTCAATGCACACAAGAACCGCGAGGTGAAGAGCTTCGTTGGATGAAATGTGATTAAATGAGAAGGCAATGAGATAGAATTTCGATTTCGCTGCGGTATAATACCGAGGTCAGACCCCAAGTGCTTTTTTTTCTATTGGTGGATTTCATGGCTTTTTGACTTTGTGGTTTTTCAGGCTTTGTCTGATATACAGGAGGAAAGTCATCTCTTACACAAACGCTCAGCTCAAGACACACAAGCACCTTGTCAAATAGATCTGATCCCAGCGAGCTCGCTTTTTAAATCTGATTATTCTTTATTTCAAAGGTAACTTTGATTTTTGAATGGCAAGTTAGGAACCCGTCCCATAGAAAAAATAAAATAAAAAAATAAAAAGGTGCTAACTCACAATCTCTCTGCTACACCATATGCTACTCCAGGTCTGCTTTACGGGGCACATCGCTGGCTGCTTCCATCTCAAAGCTGATCCACGGCAAGTCATCTGCACATTGAGCTTCAATCAGTCACCAACACAGGAACTGATTTGCTTAGAAATGATGCGCTTCTTCCTCACCTGCATGCACATTCTGTGGCGGTGACCTGAAACCCCGAGTCAGTGTAAAACAAGCAAACTGTTCATACAGCGGAACCCCAAGAGCCTGGAATGCGTGAACCCAGAGTGCTAGCCAAGGTTCTGAACTCCATTCTCTCCTCTTTGCATTGTATTATGCTTGCATGAGACCCTATCATCTGCCCTACCATAGCAGCCTAAAAGCAACCACATTAATAGTGAAGTAAGAGCCAAGATTTATTTCAGTATTACTTTATTAAGTTTCCCCTTAGATATACAATACAGCGTCCCTTCTAAAAACCAAACAGAACAGCGACACAGAACAAAATCAAGATTTTGCCAGAACTGTTAAACCAATTTCTCAGTTTCATTATGCAGGGGGGTACCAAACACACATTTTACAATTTCTACAATGACAATTTTTTTGACCCCCGCTGCAAACCAGGAGAATTTATAAAGTGTCCCACCTCTATGGCTGCAAGGGCATTATAACATGGTCATCAGTTCCATTATTTTTACATGAATAAAAAAAAAAAATCATTTATATTGAACAAAAGAAACCACGTTAAGGAAGAAAAAAACCAAAAACAAGTGTTAAAAATCCCAAACAAATGCTTAAATACTGGAATACAGAAAACAAACCAAAGTACTTGACTCTGAACCCTACTGCTGTGCAAGCTAGAAGCAAACTTACATTAAAAGTCAATCAATAAATAAGTTTCTAGCACGGCCGCATTGTCAGTTTACTACAAGATGTTACAGTACTGGTAAAAAATACTTGTTCCCAATAGTTCGGTCCACGCAGTGCTGGCCCCAGCTTCAGTTCAAGTCCATAACTGCACATGAATAAGGGTGGGAAAACACAACCATTTAAAAATTGCATTTCCTTGAATAAAGGGGAAAAAAAAAAAACCTGCAATAACTGGAAGTTTTACCAATATCCATGTATAACTGTGCTAGCCAGAGGCCCTGGGGAGATCTGCCATTTTAAAATCTCTAATGGGCACATCATCCAATATTTACTGCAGTTATTAAAACTTTGAGCAAGCCGTGCCATTACCATGGCAACCTGTACTCTCCTCCTACAGGGAGCAACACATTAAGCAATTCAGGGAACACCGATTTTAAACACCACATCTTCAGAGTAGCTTCTGTATTTCAATAAATAGATGCAATAGTCCTGGAGGTCTCGTCGTTTCATCACAAAGATCGTTCACTACAGTTGTGTGCTAAAAGCGGACTGGTCCTCATTATGCCAGGGCAAGAACTAAAAAAAGCAGAGAAGGAAGTTAGAAGAAAAAAAAAAAAAAAAAAAACACACCCAGCGCTCCCAAAAATGGTCAGCTTCCAAGTCTGATTCAAGCCACTTCCCTCAATCGCACAATTAAAAACCATTTCACTGTTCATAAAGCAGGATAAACAGCAAACACACAAGACAAGTCAGTCTGACGTCACCCCAGTAAGTGGTGGACAGTCTGTGGGATATTCAACTCTGCTGGTGTGGTCTAATGGTTTATGGTCAGACTAGACAGCATCGGAGCATCAGTGCGCCTTTCTTATAGTATCATTTATTACATCCCATCTAAAATGCTGTATTTCAACACAATCAAAAAGAGAAAACACTTTGGTGCCATCAACAGTAAAGCTGCAGCCTAATGCCTACTTCTTCAGTGTCGCAGAGGCCAGAAGTGCAGGCTTACCTTTCAGAGATCCTTAACTGAATACTAAAGTAATCATTTAAAACAGGTACAGCTGCAGTAAACATGCCCTGTGCAGACACAGCCAGCACTTTGAAGTTGACAGCTTTCAGACCCAAGTGCGCTGTAGTGCTTTTAGCCAATGGGTCAATTTCAGGCAATTTGCACTGTACCAAGTGAACCACCTGGATTCTGAAGTCACCCACAAGCTAATGGAAAAATGCAGCGTTGTTAGAAATACATACCACTAATAGCTTCCTGAGCAAAATACTTGACATCCATGTCTTGGTCTGTGGCCAGTTTTTCTAGCACTGGTTTCACTTCTGCCTGCAAAGCACTGGAATTGAGGAAGAACACGTTGAGTACAAAAACGAGTGTGATTCACCCCCCTGTAGAGACAAGCCTGCAATGCAATTCTTACATGGCTGCAAGTCTGCTGTTGCTCTCTGGTAAAACTGTAAATATGTAATATCTAGCTGGGAGCTTGAACTAGTTAAACTGGCAATGGATTTACCAACGCATGCTACAAAAGAGAAGCTTAAAGAAAGCAGTTTACGTCACGGTTATTTATTGAACACGTTGCATTTTCTGTATACAATATCACCCCCCCCCCCCCCCCGTTTAGGAGTTCAAGATAAACTCACGTGCTCTCCAGAACCGGCCCGATTTTTTGCAAGGACTTTGCAACATTGAAGCGCACGTTTGCCACCTGGTCTCCAGACATCTTTAGGACGATGGGCAGCATCTGCTTGGTCGTGATATCCTGACCACAAGCCTCAGACAGTGCCTAAAAACCAAGGGGACAGTTCCCATTGAAAGCATGTCAAAATGAAGTGTAACAAGCCAGCATCAGACTGAAACAAGCCTCCGGTTATGCTGAACCTCAGAAGGCATGTTTATATAGAAACAAAATAAATCTCGATTCTGTCTTTAAAATGGTATTGGATTGTGGTTCTCCAAATACAAGTCTCCATTTATCCTGAATAGCAAAGAGGGTGCATCGCTACATGGGATGATATCAGGGAACACAAAGCTAACCTAGTAGCTTATTAAATGCACAGGTTCGAGAACGTTGGTGGTCAAATTTAACAGGGGTCTGCAAGTAACACACCCCGCCAAGGATCTACAATCACAGCATGTAGAAATGTGGAACTGACAAAACGCCTCAAATTCAGGTAAAGGGTTCTTTGTGTCTGTATATTGCAGACTGCCTAAGACACACACGTTTGGGACGCAGGTCACAGGACCCCTGCTCAAGCTTCCCTGGTACCTTACTGTTTACCAGTGCATTGAGCAGTGTTAATAGGTCATTGAGAATCTCTAAAGGGTTATTCCCTGATGGATTCTGCTGAAGAACTCCTTCAGGACAGACCAGGTATGATAGCTATACACTCACATTGATGCAGAAGAGGGTGGTCATTCGATGGAGGTAGTTGGGGTCATTGGCCATGGCTACCACTTTAGGGACAATGGTGTTCTGGGCCCACTCCGCTCCAAACTTCTCCACTAGCTTCATCAGGTTACAGGTGGCAGCTTCTCGAATGGCATACACTGTAAAAACACAAAAGGAGACGAGATCAAATTATGGGAAATGGAAACTTGAGTTCCTTAACAGACACACCTGAGCTTCCCTATACACCGTGCTTAAACAAGCTTGTATTAACCTGTATTGGGGGGGAACTGCTTTGCAATAGGGGTCGCATTTCAATCCCTGGTAATAGTGCAACAATTCTTCCTGTTGAACGGTTCAGCCTCAACTCATGCAACAGTAAATGAAACAGTGCAAGTGTTAAAAAAAAAAAAAATTCAAAACACAGCCAGCACAGGGCTATTGCGCTGCCTTCCTCAGCTACCATGCGTTAGAAACATGTTATCTGAGACTTCTGCCACGTGGAGTTCAGTTGAACTTTTGTAGAAGACGCACCAATCAGTAAACACAAGCCGGAGAGCTGCTGGCCTGCACGTTGCTTCCCGGAGTCGCTTCGTTTGGTGTAGGAGTGGGGGGTGGGGAGTGGGGGGGGTGATGATGATTCGCTGGCAGGGGGCCCAGCAGTGGAAGTCTCTGCCTGCTGTGCCAGTAGATCAGTGGCCTGCAGCCAGCTCCTGTAAGGACTTCCAGCACAGAGCAGCACTGTGACCTCAGGGGAACCCTGACTGGGTGCCAGCAGTCTGTGCACTCGGGGGACTTGTACAAGGTCACTGGCGACCAGGCAGGCGGCGTGCAGATTCTCAGACATGTGCTAGCAAAACTGATATCCATATGCTGACCAAAGCTGGAGAGAACGCGGTTTACCATTGGACAGAGGGAATTCATTACCACACACTGCAGACTGGTTTGGGACGTCTAGGAGCGCGTGGTTGTCAGTGTACGGAATTTGAATTTTATTGACGGGTTTCTCTTACCGTGGTCAACAAGCCAAGCCATGCACAAGGAATTCAGCTTTTCATCGAAGAACTCCACTCCCTTCAAAAAGGAAACGAAATTCACGTTAGGACTGTTATCCCACACAAAGGATATGGTATTGCCAAAATGCAATAAAGCAACCATGATCCACAAACTACATTTTAAAAGATCTGTCAAAAACAAACACTATTCAGGTCAAGGCTTACAACTGGCAGTTTTTAAACACACTGTATCAATAATTATTCCGTGCAATAAGCTTTTTTATTTTCCCTACTATAACCTCCTCTGCCGATCAGCTGGCAGACACACAGCTGCACATATTTGTAGCCCAAGTCTGGGCACACTTTGAAGAGAAGCCCACATAGTTGCATGCCGCTGGAAGGACTTACCAATTGCCCTGCCAACAGCGGCATGTACTCAATGATGGCCAGTCGCACTCTCCACTTGGCATCCTCAGCCAGCTCCACAATCGCTGGCAGCAGAGACTGGGAGAGCTGGCGGATTCCAATCACCTCGTTAACGCAGTCCAAGTTGGAGATGATATTCAGACGCACTTCTGGGCACTAGAGAGAGATCTTAAATCAGTTACGCAGGATTATACTGCATGGTTAGCCAACACGTCCAACGGATTTGATAAGCTGTGCATTTTTGCATGCATTTGCATTTAAAATATGTGTGTGTTTGTTTCTGTGAGGACCATTCCTGTATATAAAACAACTTATGAAATTCACACTGAATAGATGTTTGGTTTTATTTTTCTGTTTCCACATTTGGTTTACTATCTCGAGGATCACCTGCAGGTTGTTTAAATGTCTCGGATTACATGTAAAAGTCACCTGGCAAATCAAACCTGCAACCACATCTTGTTATTCTGAACAGGACATTGTTCCATGTGCCTGGACTCTGAACACAATTCCCAAACCGCTTCTTCGTATTCCCTCAGGAGGTAGTTGGAAAGGGGGACTGTATTTGAATTGGAGATTCGGACGATGGTTTAGCGTTCCAGTCGCGCTCACACTTACCTCGTCTTTCAGCTGAGCCAGGAAGAGAGGCAGCAGGTGCTCAATGGTGTCTTCTTTGCCCAGGATTGTGGACAGACCCATGATGACAGAGGCCAGGGCGGACTTCACATGCTGGTTGGTATCAGAGACCAGCTCCTGAAGGCAAGACATGGACTTGTTCAAAGATGCCACCAGATTCACACACAAAACACTTTGCTCATCTTAATTTGGGTTAAGCATTGATAGTTTTCAGGTATAAAAATCAGCGCTTTAAAAAATGATCCGTGCATTTGGGAGGTCATTTTTAGAGTGCAGTTTTGCCATTCAGTCTAAGAGGACATGACTATGCACCAGAGACAAGCCCATGAATGGAATACAGCGTGAAAAGACCTTCTGAAAGGGACAGGATTCTCTTTGCATTGTGAAGTGTGTGTGTGTACGAGGGGGCTTGCTTTCCCAAACAGAACTAATCAGCCAGCGTCAAATTCTTTCACATATGGAATGCTACGGTTCTTAAGTTTTCATATTACCTCAACTCTGCACCTCGTCCTCCAATTCACTAATCCCTTGACAACTGTAACCACATCTAACACATGCACCAAATCACAAAGTGACAAGTAAAATGCATTGGGATGGGAACGGGCTCCAACAAGCTTCCTTACAGCACATTAGAAACCACAGCATTTACAGCTCATGTGGCCACCTCAGTATATTTGCACATACAGGGATCATTAACCTTGTCCACGTAAATGGTTTATTGTGCAGCTGAACTACAAACTGGGCTGAATTACTGCAGCGGTTCCCATCAGCTTCCTTCAAGAAACCACAGCCCTGACCACATATTTACACATCTCAGACGCCCACGTCAAGATTTACTTAACGCTTGAAAATAAAGTCCAAATGCTGAGATCTTCCTGGAGAAAATGACCCACTCTCTACTTGAAGTTTACAGGCAGTGAAGCAGGATTTTAATTTACTGAAGCACAATCTTGATCATCCCAACACCTCAGTTATTGCAGTAGTTTGAATAGAGGTTTTACAGTGGATGAAGTAATACAGGAGACAGCAGCACGGTGCACCCTCGCCATAGAGAATGTACCAATCAGCACTGTACTCATTACCTGTAGCTTCTGGACTGGAATTATGAGAGCAAAACACAGACGGGTCTCAGTTAGCTTGAATAGAGGCTTTACAGTGGATGAAGCAATGCATAAAATATCAGCATGGTGCATTTGCATTAAGCATAGAAAAAAACAAACAAGATTAAATCTGCACTAAAATGCAAAACCCTTTTCAATAGGAAACATGCTTGTCCGTACATAACAGCACACATGGGGGGGGGAGAACCCATTTCTTCATATTCTTTAAAAGAAACAGCTTGGGGGGAGAACATTTTGAGCAACATGTGAGCATTTCATCAACACCAGTCCAAGATTGGAAGAAAGCATTTTAAAAAATAAATAAATAATAAATAAAATAAATTCTGGAAACCCCCCAAGCAAAAGCCAAGTCTCCTCTAGCTTCTGGAGAGAAGGAAACAATTTTCACTCATTTCTAGTTTCAAGCTTTCTGCTCCACATAAGAAACCAACACATTGATGTTTATCTCCAGCGTAATTAACCAAGGAGGCCTGTTTCTAGGGTTACACTAATGTTTTAAGCTAGCGCCCTCTAGCTGTGCGATAACACATTCTGTATGCCGGTATTTGTCAAACAGCTTGAGAAAGTATTTTTTAAACGGGTCGCACGCGGTGGAGTTTAAAACGGCTGGATGTTTGTTCCCCCCTCGTATCTGGCTATTGAACAGAAGCTTTATTTCTTATCAAACTGATAGATATCGTCTGGCCTTTTAAATGAGAAAGACAAACCCAGACATGGAACAAAGTAAATACTCGTGGCTCCAGATTGAAACAGTTATTTTTTAAGAGATAAGGCTTTGACGCTGTGAGCATTGATAATTTGAGTACACACAAAACAAAAACTGCTCCATAGCTACACACAGAGCTGTGCTCTATACACACACACACTCTTCTAGAGACTGTCGTCTTAAGCAGCTAAAACCAGGAGATTTATTTCTGGTTCCTTAGCTTTATCCCATTTTGAATGCCTTTTGTGTTTGAAAGAATGCACTTGGATTTTAGTATTTGAAAGCCTTGTTCGCTGTAGATCTGCTTTTACAATGAAAAGCACTACAGGGTTTCAAGACCCCTGAAGAACACTAGTCTAGCTCGCTGTGCAACAGAAAAGCGAAGCCCCGAAATGAGACGGTACCTTGACACAGGGAAGAATGTGGCTCATGATAATATTCTCTTTGCTGTCGTCAGGTAGATTTTCACAGAACTCTGGAAAGAGACAAAGACAGAACGTTACTGACCAATCCAGACCCACTCAGACAGTCTTTCAATAGAGACCGCTCTTCATCTATTAAGAGTATTTCACCGAGTCCTGTGTGCTGCAGAGACTCCAGTTTACGATGCTTTAAATGCAGACACAGAAACAACGTCCAAAATCTGTTACATTTATATTACATCTGAAATCAAAAACACAAGTCTGATGTTTATTAAACACCTTAAAAATCAATGCATTCAATTTCCTTAAAAAGGGATCCTAATTTTCACAGGTCACCTTTGAAGAAGGCTAATGCACAGCACTGACCTTTCACCTTGTTGGCGGCTGCTGCTCGCACCTCAGCCTCGCAGTCTTTCAGCAGGTTCTGGAACGCAGGGACCAGGTCGTTCTTGGTGATCTCTGGACCCACCGCTTTCTGGAGCTGAAGGGACAAGGTAAGAAAGAGCATTGACCACTGAACCAGTATATAGGAAGTCACGAACAATATGCTTAATATGAAATGTATAGTTAAAGTCTAAATAAAAGGCTCGTTCACACAGCCCTGCAGCGACGCTCACACTGAAAACAGAAGTGCTGAACACATTGGTCTCGTTCACACAAATCTGCACTGACACTCACACTGAAAACAGAAGTGCTGAACACAATGGTCTCGTTCACACAGATCTGCACAGACACTCACACTGAAAATAGAAGTGCTGAACACATTTGTCTCGTTCACACACCCCCGCAGCGACGCTCACCCTGAAAACAGAAGTGCTGAACACATTGGTCTCGTCACTAGAAGATTCAGTTTGAGACACCGTCACCTGTGGTCATGTATGTTGATAATAAATTGTACAAACATACAATTCAAATCAGGAAATCTGTTTCTTAAAGTCTCTAATATCACTTGAATATAACAAAAAGCTTCAGCAAACCGAGACAATAGGCAAATTAATCTATATCAGGACTTCATCAAAAGCCACGCAAAGTAAAACACAAAACAGGCTGAATACAAGAGGTGGGAATTTCAAATAATGATTAGAGTATACCAAGAATAAAAAATTCAAATAATCAAATACTCTACCCAATTACTGGAAATGAGTGCAACACATAGACAGTATAACTGGAACTGCCTTCCATGAGAAGATAGAGATCAGCGATTACAAGCTCGACTTTGTGAGCGGAGGGACTCTTACGTAGGTTATGTTATACAAGCAGAGTTATTGGAACCAGTACAGCAGGTCACATGAGTACTTTGCCAGAGACACAATCTCAGTTCAGACAGAGGGAATGCAAGTGAAATTACTGCCAGTGAACACGGAGCAAGGAAAAGCAAGTCTCTGGCAAGACATTTTGTGTTTTGTTTTGTGGATAAGGAAATGAATGTGTGTACAATCAGGGACTATAACCAACTGTTAGACGCACAGTTCTCTCACCTAAAAAAGCCAGCGTTTGCTTTCTGGCTAGACACAGAAAAGCAGGGGGGCGGGCGGGGGGTGGGGGGCTGCAATACAGTATTTAACCTTTGCAGAGTCACGTTACTCATTCATCCTTTGATGGGAAAATCTACCTGTCAAGGGATGAATATCCGGTCTAAAACGATTCAAACACACTGATGAAGGCACAGACGACTGAGGGTTTCTTCTAAGCTTTCCTTTTGGATTATATATATCATTATTCAAAGATGAATAGGGTACAGTGGCTGTTTGTACAGTGGCACAGCAGAAGCAGACCTCTATCAGCAATGGCAGTGAGAAAGTTAAAGCCCAGTTTGCTATAACTTTATGATGAAGAGCTGCTGATGAGTGGGCAGAGATGTACGTCTCTCTCTAGGGCTTGGAATGAATCACTCCATTCGTGACCACCGAGTGATTTGAGTCATCTACCAGTAGAAGAATGAATGCTGAATGACATAATGCAGCTTTTTCTGGTGGGATGATTCAGTTTTGGTTTTTAGGACTATATATATGGAATTGTTTTCCTGTAACTCGCTGAAGAGGCACATCTATTATTTTTTATAAATGGATACCCTTGTGATGCTAATATTAAAGATGATGAGTTTCAGCAGTACAGTTGTTTTTTTTCAGTGTTTCAGTGCTGTACAGACGTTCCATGTCGTTATCCGTTAATGCTTCAGCTTTATTTGGATGATTGCCTTTACCTTGTTTTAATTTCCTGTTCCTCTCCAGTTTCTGAGATACAAATGTACCAGCTTTACTTTTTTTTAAATGTATTCTCATTTTGTTGATCATTAATGAACATTTCTCTACTGTGGGTGCTGTTGAGTTATTGAAAACGAGACATTTTGTGCTTGAATTGAAAGTGATGGTCTCAAGGACCATTTTTTCAAAAATTCCAATTTTTTCAAATGGCTCAGGATGCAAATATAGCCTTCATCCGTGTGTATATATAACAAATTAAAGCTGAAACTACTAGAGACTGTTGGAATTGTGACAATATCCTGCAGACAGGAAACTCTGTGGACAGTGTAAACCTGAAGTTTAAATTTTACCAGAATTGATTTAACCTAAACAAAACTACCCATACTTCATTTTAAAATTGAAGAAAAAAAGATTCTCTAAAAAATGCCTGGATTATAAAACTCAAACGATAAACTTCTTGCTAAAATGTTTCTCAGTAACCATTTTCTTTAGTACTTTTACATGGATCTTTTGACAATGTATTAAAGTGAACTAATTATTTTGCAGGTAAAGTTGTAAAGAAAGTAAGCCAGCGAAATGCTGAAGCGCTGTGCTCTTCGGGTTTCATTTTGATTTGGCGTTGCCCCGTCTTAATTCCACCATCATGTCTCAGCCATGGTTCAGTACACACTAGGAAACAGGATGTGTACAGGATGTAAACAAGGAACGCGTTTGTACAATACAGACACTGCTCTGTAGTACTCCTGCTTGCAAACACACTCCGTTCATTTAGTTCAGTGTGGAGAATACCTCGGAGGGAAGGATTAGTTAGTGCGAACGCTTTCCCAATGATTTATTAAAGCTGGATTTGTACACCCCAGTTCCCAATGTCACCTCTGAAAACTTGTCTGCCACCATGTAGCGCACGCGCCACGACTTGTCCTCCGCAGCCTGGCGCAGGGTGGGCATCACCAGGGCCTCCAGGTCCTCTTGAGGGAGCAGCTGGGCAATGCTGACACAGGCCTCCACTGCCAGCAGACGCACAGAGTCCTGAAGAGACACACAAGCACAGTTACTGCAGAGCCCTGAAGAGACACACAAGCACAGTTACTGCAAGGATCCTGCCACCGCAGAGCATGCATCACGCTTTCACACAAGGAAAGGGTCATCAGGTCCAAGCAAATACACAAGGGCTCCTGCTATTGTTAAAAGGAGGACGGTCACAACAAATGAATCACGTGCATGTTGACTGTAACATGGATATTTAAATAAGGAGATCATTTCAAAAAGAACAGAACGTTCTGTGTGCTCCACCACTAGAAAAATAAAAAAAACACTTGTTTGCAGAGTCCTGCTGATTTCCCCTGTGAATGACTTCTTGTGCAATCAGCATAATGTAATTATTCAAATCAAGAAGGGCCACTGGTCACAGTAAACTGATGTTCTGTACTAAATACCACTCGCATCAAAGAAACTGCTAGTCACTAGAAAGACCATGCGGATGGTTATTGAGATATGAGGTTTCTTGTGCTTTAAAAACAATACTTCAGATACACAAATCCATTTTAAAAAGTACAAGGCTTGCCATTGTTCCCAGTTCAGTGTTAATATTGAGATTTATTCTCAGGCTCTGTTAACTGGCTTGGATTTGGATGGGAACTTTGCTGGTTCATTTGTCTGGATTTGCGCCATAAAAAGCATGCAGCCAAAGGACTCCACAGAAAGTTGAATTTTGGCCTCTACACCCTTTTTTATACAAAGGGAATCGTTCTAATAAAGTGGGGTGGGGAGTGCGCCTTTGCAATTGCCATCATGTCACTACATTGTTCTAACAGCGTCATCTCTGGATTAGCAGCGAAGAATGAGCCCCGAGCGTTTTCAAAAAGACATCAGCTTGCCCTGTGAAGGACCTGTTAGCACCAAGCTTAGAATTCCTAATGTTATCCCAAGTAAGACAGTCCGAGAGGAGTGCTATTCAGGGTCTGTGAAATCAGCCAGGACTGCAGTAGATACATGGCTTGGGTGTCTGGATGGGGTAGATGCAGGGCTGTATTTTTGGTAAGTTTCCAGAGACCACTCAGAGTGTGACTCAACTCATTCCTTTACTTTCATGCACAGTTCGAGCATCCCCCCACGCACACAGTCAGCACTCTACATACCTGCTCATCAGAAGCCAGTGTAGTGAAGAGAGGGATGATGTCACTCTTCACATAGTCCAGCTCAAGCACTTTGGCGAATTCGCCCAGTTTGGAAGCAGCAGCTCGGCGCACCATTGGAGTGTCATCAGAGCACAGGGTCCGGAAATGCCTTGAAGATAAAACACACAAAGTGGAACAGAGGAAGCAGGTTCACAGTAACACACACTAGTCCTGCACACAGACCTGGCTTTCACAACTTCTTCAGCTGTATTATATTACTGACATGTGCAAGTGCCAAGAACTGGAGACACCCTCAGTACCCTGGGGTTAGCTTTAAACCCCAGTCTCTGTCTCTCATGAGAATACCGGGAAGGACTCCTGTAAAACCAGTAAAACTAAACACAGCTTTGTACGCAGTGGATTCTCACAGCTTAAACAAACAGACAGAAAAATGTGACATTTCAAAATCTAACATGTACTACTATTTTGGCTTCCGATAGATATGCGATATAATTTTCTAGTTTCTTTGATTACATGATGTTAGAGATCTAAAATTATGTTCATGCCGTTTTAAATAAAATATTAATAATCCTAAAATTGTAGGCGATGCTAAACTTTTGGCCTCAGCTGTACACCTGCCTCCCCATGCTGTTGCCACTCACTGTCTGATCTCAGCCTTCACAGTGCTGGAGACGCGGGGGTAGCAGACACTGAAGAGTCCGCAGGCGGAGGTGCGGGAGGTGAACCAGTCCCCGCTGGCCAGCCTCTTCACCAGGGGCTCGAAGTGCACCTCCAGGTCCACGGGAGAGTGCTCGTGGGAGATCTTCCTCAGGGACTCCACAGCCTTGTCACGGACCACCGTCTCCTCCACCGTGGCTAGGCTCTCCAGGGGCGGCTGCGCAGGGAGAGAAAGAAAGACCTCGATATCGCCATGGAGACTCTTAAACAAAAAGATACTGGACAGAGCTGCAGGAACCCATCATTCACATTACTGAGCTTTCCACTGCAAGCAGGGGACGACACCATTGCACTTGGAAGACTTTAGCAGCAGTTCCTTGAACGTGTGCGGATTGCTACTCTCCACTGAGTGGAGAGCCAATGCAAGAACAAATTCAAGCTGCAGTTTACACAACTGGAATGGCAAATTGGCCCAACTGTTAATATCCACCCTCAATACTGGCTAAATGTGCCAATGAAGAATCATGAAGCATTATACAAGTTAGTCTTGACGGTCTCAGCTCTCACCAGAAGGCAGTACACGAAATCAGGGCCTCCCACGAGGGCGGTGAAGCTGCCCAGCTGTTCAGCCAGAGCCAGCAGTACTTCATCCTCATCGTAGATGGTATCTGGGATGAGAGAGGCATTTATTACATTGCACTGTGAAAGCATCCTTGTACTACAGCATTGAGACTGCCAGCACCTTTCTATTGCCCATGTATTATCACAAGATATTCAGAAAAATAATTAAAAATCAAGCCCTACATATGACAGAACAGCTGACAAGGTCTTAAATGTCACTTATTTTCAGAATAGGAGAACCCCCCACCCCCCCTGAATCCTGTACCGACCCAACAGTCCCCACAGCAATACTAATCGATTAACTAGAACACAATTCCAAGTTATTGATTACTAGTGATCCTTTACAAATCAATGAAATCCTGCCCCCCTGAAACACACAAGGTGTTCAGACAATGCTGTTCACGGCTTCCATGAACCACTGCTGTGACAGGCAGCAGATTCCAGCCCCCACTCAGCCCCCTTTAGGACAAGCCAGTTCTGTACACACCAGTGAGGAAAGGCAACAGTTCAGTGCGGGTCCTCTCAACACCCAAAGCCAGTGCGATGGTCGACAGCTTCTTGATGCTGTTCAGACGCAACTGTGGGAGGAAAAAAAAATAAAAATAAGACTTATTGTACTCCACAAAGTTTTGGCCAGATGAGGGAAAAATATGAATTACCCCTTATAATGCAAACACTAGATGGCATTTATTTAAGACTGAAGTCGTGGAACGAAGATCAAAATAGCCTCGAAATGAAGTCCAGCATGTGCATAAGCTATTCCGCCCACAATAGGTGTGAATACAAAATCAGTATAACCGTAAAGCCCGTAGGTATGCGACACATTCCCCAGCTTGTTATATGACGTTCTTACCCGGTTTTATAACTGCAGATGCGTGCAGCTATCTCCATACACCCCTGATTCTGATGCTCTCAAGAACCAGGATAGACGGGTTCGCATGATGAATGGATCCACGATTAATGGCCAGCTCAAACCCCGTGTGTCGAATGAAATGTGTCTACAGGATTATCGCTGTTACTGCACTGCACAAGAGTACATAAAATAACTGCACCGTGGACTTGGGTTACAGTGGAAGATTTAAAATCTAGGCCTTATCACAGAGCCAGCAGTATGCAGAACAATACAATCATGGTGTGTACGATGACAGCGGATCCACCTGGCCTCTACAGTGGCAGGAATGAGCAGGTCAGACGAGACTAAATCAAATGCTAAAATCGCACGCTTGTCGTTTAGACGAGCGTTATCTTACCGCAGTACAATAATACATGATGTAGCGGAGGTGCAAAAGCTGCCAACAACGCGCGCGTCACGACATCTTCAGGAACGCCGTCTCCTCGCTGGAGACACACTACAAACATGACAAATCCGCACTGAAAATGAAATCACGCTCCCCCCACCAAAAAACTATTTATCAAACGACAAAATATGTACGCGGGTCACCTCAGTACAGTATTTTTTTAAATAAATAAAATTACCTTACACAGACTTAATCCCACTTTTTTCTCATAGTAAATACCGCCGCTTAATGTATCACGTCGATATAATGGCAAAAGAAACCGACATAGCTAAAGATGGTCAAAAAAAAACACAAATAATATAAACCGACCACCGTTTCCTTATTTAATTTATTTATTTATTCTGGTCTACCGGCTGCAGTGTTTTGGAAAAGGCCGCACACAGGACTTCACTAGAGAATTGCCGGTACTAGCTTTATTTAGACGCTGTTTCTTAAAATAAATACATTAATTAATAAATTAATAAACCACTCCACCGCTTCAGAAGATTCTCCGCGCCGTTTCTTTAGACATTTACCTGGACGTCCTCGTTCCTGAGCTCGTCAATGAGCACAGCAATGGGGTAGAGAGAATCGTCTCCATCAGCTCCGGCCATCTTGGATTCAAGCTGCTGTTTCCGGCTTCTCCTCGATACGGGGTTTTCTGCAGAGGAGACAATAGACTGCAGGGGCGGGACAGGGGGGAGGGG
Organism: Acipenser ruthenus; assembly: GCF_902713425.1. Lineage (NCBI taxonomy): Eukaryota > Metazoa > Chordata > Actinopteri > Acipenseriformes > Acipenseridae > Acipenser > Acipenser ruthenus. Next base: position 208,823 of record NC_081228.1, read on the forward strand.
CGAGCCTAGCGGGTGTGTCAGTACGGGGGGGGGGCGAGCAGGGCAGCGAGCCTAGCGGGAGTGTCAGTACGGGGGGGGGGGCGAGCCTAGCGGGTGTGTCAGTACGGGGGGGGGCGAGCAGGGCAGCGAGCCTAGCGGGTGTGTCTGTACGGGGGGGGGGCGAGCAGGGCAGCGAGCCTAGCGGGTGTGTCAGTACGGGGGGGGGGCGAGCCTAGCGGGTGTGTCAGTACGGGGGGGGGGGGGCGAGCAGGGCAGCGAGCCTAGCGGGTGTGTCAGTACGGGGGGGGGGGGGGGAGGGGCGAGCCTAGCGGGTGTGTCAGTACGGGGGGGGGGGGGGGGCGAGCCTAGCGGGTGTGTCAGTACGGGGGGGGCGAGCAGGGCAGCGAGCCTAGCGGGTGTGTCAGTACGGGGGGGGGGGGAGGGGCGAGCCTAGCGGGTGTGTCAGTACGGGGGGGGGGGGGGGCGAGCCTAGCGGGTGTGTCAGTACGGGGGGGGCGAGCAGGGCAGCGAGCCTAGCGGGTGTGTCAGTACGGGGGGGGGGGGGGGCGAGCCTAGCGGGTGTGTCAGTACGGGGGGGGCGAGCAGGGCAGCGAGCCTAGCGGGTGTGTCAGTACGGGGGGGGCGAGCAGGGCAGCGAGCCTAGCGGGTGTGTCAGTACGGGGGGGGGGGCGAGCAGGGCAGCGAGCCTTGCGGGTGTGTCAGTACGGGGGGGGGGGGGGGGCGAGCCTAGCGGGTGTGTCAGTACGGGGGGGGGGGGGCGAGCCTAGCGGGTGTGTCTGTACGCTGTTCCGGCGACTCGACGCTAACACACCGCTCCAGATAACAGTGAAACCCAGCCGAGGCTTCCTCGCATCCTCTCGCTCTGAATCTTTATAAATGTGCGGCTTTCATTCATTCATTCATTCATTCAGAGCCCGGTTCTCTTAGGAATTCGTGGGTGTGCCGCCGCTGCTGCACATGCGCAGTGGAATTCCACAATGGTGTCGGATTTTCGTTCGGTGCTGCAATTGGACCCCCCCCCCCCCCCCCCCCCCCCTCCTATTGAAAATAATTGGCACAATTGCGCTTGACAAGACCAGTTGTAAAATAAGTGCAAATTGGTATGCTTGGACTGGAGATAGAAAAAAAGAACAGAACGGTGATATTGTGAACAACGGGGAATGGTTTGCAAACACGGATAATACAAGAGAGCAGAGTGCCCACTTTAAAAAGGTTGTATCATACAGAACATTTGAAGACGCCACAGTGTATTCATAAAGTTACTCACTCTGTACGAGTTCATTTTGAAAAGTAACCCGTTACAGTTAGGCTACATGTTAACTGAACAAAACTGGAACTAGTTACAGTAACGTATTACTTTGAAACAGATGTAACTCATTACTGTTACGCAGAGTTACTCCTCAGGCACAGCTTACATTTTGCAGAGGTAATTTTGTTTCGGTTTCGTAGGGCTGCATCTTGAAATAATCTTAGAGGATCCAGCTCTGAAACCGATTTATTCCCTCCTCCCACGCCAATTTCTATCACGATGGCATGAAAAGCGCGTTCTTGTGACGTGTAAGGTTTGACTTGGACCGCTGAAGCGTTTTCTGATGTCCAGGATATGCGTTAGCCGTTCAATGCAACGAACAGTACCTACCGTACATGACCTGTAATCCGTTACCGCACGTCATCCGATTACAGTGACGCGTTCTTGAACTCGCACCCTGAACCTCCCCTCCCTGTCACTGCGACTGCACCGGCTGCCTCTGCACAGCCTGGACTCGTGCCCGTCATGATCTTTGCTGGCAGGAAAGGTCACTGGCATTGCTGAATCCGCATGACTCCCCCGCGCAGTCACACTGCACACACCCAGGCTTGTTAAAAAAGAAGCATTTCTGAGGCGCATCTTTCCAAGACGCTGGAGAAGGCGCTGTCGTTATTGTGTATAAAGACGATGATAAATGAATGCTGGCACGGAGGTGATGTATTTAATTAGCGATCAGACTCCAAGGCACCCGATCACATTAAGCTCACACTGGAAAGTGTATGTTGTGCTGCTGTCTAACCCCGTTAACACGAACCTCGTTAATAAAGCGAGCTCCACTGACCTTCAGTTCTGCTGAGCTGCTGCGGGGACATCAGTGGGATTCTAAACTGGGGAAGCAATCGGGGTTAAAATGAGGGGAGATTAGAAAGCGAGTCAGCGCTGCGTTCACGTGCTAAACCTTTAAACCGCCCTGCATTTGAGCACCACATTTTTTTTTTTTTTTTGCCAACTGAGTTATTATTTACGCACATCTTTTTTTTTTAAAAAAGCCCTTATTTTGAAGATGAAGGGAGTTCAAGGCTGAGCAGCTGATGTTCATCACTGTGCTTGGGGCTCTTTGAAATGAAGTGTGAGTGCGGATCCTCCCAGGAATAGCTCTGAAATGCTGGCACGCTTGACATTATCCGAGCTTTCTTCCTTAACTACCTTTATTAACGCAACCCTTATGAAAAGTCCTCTTTTTACGAGATTCTAAACACTCCCAGCTGCTGGACTGCACCCCGCACGTCACGTTATGAAACATGCAAACATGTCCTTCTTTCATGGCCTTGAAAATGAAAACCACCTGCCAGAACACTGTCAGCAGGGTGTGGGGCCACTACTGGACCAAACAAGCCCGCAAGTAATTTGATCTGGAGGGATACGTGATTATTCCTCAATGGGGGGTAGACCTTGCCAAACGCATCTGGGAGATACAGCTTCTATACATTCCAGACGGTCACAAAGTGTGTGTAACATATGGCAGGGAGTGCTTCAGTAGTATTGACAGTGTAATATGAAACAGGCCCACAAAGAGCAGCCAGACCAATACTTTAAACACAGCGCAGAAGCCAGGACCAGAGGACACTGGGGAATGGAGTGGAGCTGGACTCTGGACAGAGGGAAGGGGATGGATCCTTTCAGACCCGGCTTGATAAAGTTCTGAGATCCATCAGCTGCTAGGACGCGCACGAGCACAGACGGGCTGAGTGGCCTCCTCTCGCTGATACATTTTCTTTTGTTCTTGTAAATCACAGCAGCTCCGTCTCATTGAAATGAACGCTGCATGTTAATGGGTAACCTGGCTCTCGCTGGCATGGAAGTAGAATAACAGACTTGAAATTTGAATTTGAAAAAGGGTTGCGCGCCGGCAGCTTGTGAAAGAGGGGATGTGATGACGTCAACGGCACACAGCTTCTGTAAAAATCAAAGGCTCGTTTGTATTCGGAAAAAAACTCCTATCAATGGATATTACCAAGCGTTCCCAATTCTATGCATCTGTCTCCTTTTAACTTCATAGCAAACGATTTTGTTTTCATTGATTTGTCGATGTTTGCCATGCTAATTTGTATAAATGTACTTTGTGTGCCAGTAGACTGGCATCAGTACCAATGGAAGGGATGAGAAGCGGTTTTGTATGTGGCACCCTTTGAAGTACAAAGACTTGCTTGTAAATGAAAACACTTCCTGTTGACATTTCTCTTTTACGAATAAATAAAAAACAAAATGGTGCTGCCTCCTTACAAAGCTTTCATTTTAGAAGCTGTGCTCAAGAACTTCAGAACACTTCCGAACGAGGAGGCCACTCAGCCCAACTGAGCTCGTCCACTTCAGAGCAGCTGATTGATCTCAGAGCTTTGTGAAGTCGGGTCTTCAAGGATCCCAGTGATTCTGCATCAGCAACATGACTAGGTAACCCATCCCATCCCCTCACCACTCTCTGTGTGTAGAAGAGTCTCCTTCAGCAACATGACTAGATAACCCATCCCATCCCCTCACCACTCTCTGTGTGTAGAAGAGTCTCCTTCAGCAACATGACTAGATAACCCATCCCATCCCCTCAGCACTCTCTGTGTGAAGAAGAGTCTCCTTCAGCAACATGACTAGGTCACCCATCCCATCCCCTCACCACTCTCTGTGTGAAGAAGAGTCTCCTTCAGCAACATGACTAGATAACCCATCCCATCCCCTCAGCACTCTCTGTGTGAAGAAGAGTCTCCTTCATCATCATGACTAGGTAACCCATCCCATCCCCTCAGCACTCTCTGTGTGAAGAAGAGTCTCCTTCATCATCATGACTAGGTCACCCATCCCATCCCCTCAGCACTCTCTGTGTGAAGAAGAGTCTCCTTCATCATCATGACTAGGTAACCCATCCCATCCCCTCACCACTCTCTGTGTGAAGAAGAGTCTCCTTCACTATAACTCAAGCACCTAACAGCAGCTTTCATGTAAATGAGAGCTTCAGCACAAGAAAGGGCATCTTGTGAACAGAAGACATTTACAAAACACATCCGGTGAATATTTCCAACACTGAGAGGGGAAGATCGACAGTATGAGAAAAAAGAATCACACAGGAGCACGTGACATGATCTGCAAAATATTAACACGACACACAAACAAAAGTACAGCTCGGCCAATACAGTGTAATAGGCTTTTTCAAGGACCATCAAACAGGACACATGCCGCTGAACTGGTCACTTGTGATTGACTAAGACATACAAACTGTGTGTCTGGGTGTATTTCCCACAGTAAGGCTGTGAATGAGGGCTGTTCGGAGGTCCTGTTGGGAGCAGGCTGCTCGGTCCGGTCCGGTCCGAGCTGCGAGGTCACGGATGTGTTCTTTTCCTGCCTTGCTTTGGTCTCTTGGGTTTCAGGATGACGTATTTTATGTAAGTCGTGTGCTGCTCCGACAGAAAGGGAACGAAAAAGGCCCGCAGCAGCTGTGATGACCTGCAGTGAAAGGAAGGTGTGATTAATGCAAAGAATCCATACAATACAGAGAGGGCACTGAAGCCTTGTTTGAACTGCGCAGAGCCTGTATCTCATTAGCCTGCCATGTGACAACAGAACCCTCATGCTCAGCAAACAAAACCTGTCAAATAAACAGAAAACAACGCTGTGCTTCGAGCGGAGTGATCCTGGGTAGCCAGCTGTCTCTCTCAGGCTGCCTGTCCTTATCGGACCCTCATAACACCAGGTCTCACAGAGAGGACGACGTCGTCCGAGTGACACGCCATCTATTACAACACAGTCACACAGACATGAAGACACGAGACAGAGAGCTAGCTGAGCCTCCAGTGGAATTAGCAGAGCCCAGGGTCTTCACAATGGAGGCGGGGCAGCTCCTCTGGGATCTGGCAGGTCTTCTGTCTTTACGAGCGTCAGAGACGCAGGTGCTGGTTCACTTTTAATCAGGTCTGCCTTTCCTGATAACACACCAACAACAAATACAACAGAGGGTTCTGGGACGGCAAACCCTGCAGAGGTCTGTTTACAGGCTGCAGGAGCCGATATAAACCACACACACACACACACACACACACACACACGCGCGCGCTGGGCGTTTACTGATTTTCACCCAAAGACATGAAACTATTCATGTCACCAGGTCTCTCTTAGGAACAGTGTTTATAAATACATTACCATGCAAGCTCTGTGCAGAACAACAAGAGCAAAGGGCGCCCTCGTGTGGCCGCTGAGCAGCATGGCAACCCCAACAGCTTCCAGGCATGATTCTCTTTCCAAGAAAGATCAATGCTGAGAACACAGGCAGCTCAGGAACACCAGGGCACCAGTGAGGTTAAAAATGAACAAGCTATAAATGCAGACCTATAGCTACTGTACAGATCTGGGCTCTGCACACCATGGCAGGTCAGCCTGTGTGCACTGAGCCCTGTCTCCCCGGGGCTAGTAATACTGCACATCATTACACTAGTGCATTGACAAGTCATGAAGTGGACACTGACAAAGCAGCTGCCGGAGTGCAGTAATTAGTTTCTCTAATTCAATTAACGGCACGGTTTATCAGAGCGGAGCGCAGGGAGCAGAGGGGAACCAAACCGTCGCTCGCTGACGTCAGCCTGGGAGCAGGGTGTCCCATCAGGCTGTGCTGCAGGGTGGAGTGGGGGAGGGGATGGGCTGAGCACTGCTTTTTGAAGATGTATTCTGCTCGGTTGCACACACAGTTTAGGGGAATTCGATAGAGACGAGACAGCGGCAGAAACGACTGCTCTGCTCTACAGAAGTAAGAAAGAGAATTAAAAGCATCACAACAAAGGCACCTTCAAGTGACATTTCAGATGCCTAACTCTCATATTAAAAATGATCAGTCATTAAGGGTTAAAAAAAAAGAATTAAAAATATCAGGAACAGAAAACCAAGTCAGTCAACGATAAACAAGACAGTCGTCCTCATGAGATTGATCCATGTTCATAAACAAGACAGCCGTCCTCATGAGATTGATCCATGTTCATAAACAAGACAGCCGTCCTCATGAGATTGATCCATGTTCATAAACAAGACAGCCGTCCTCATGAGATTGATCCATGTTCATAAACAACACAGCCGTCCTCATGCGATTGATCCATGTTCATAAACAACACAGCCGTCCTCATGAGATTGATCCATGTTCATAAACAACACAGCCGTCCTCATGAGATTGATCCATGTTCATAAACAAGACAGCCGTCCTCATGAGATTGATCCATGTTCATAAACAAGACAGCCGTCCTCATGGGATTGATCCATGTTCATAAACAAGACAGCCGTCCTCATGAGATTGATGCATGTTCATAAACAAGACAGCCGTCCTCATGAGATTGATCCATGTTCATAAACAAGACAGCCGTCCTCATGAGATTGATCCATGTTCATAAACAAGACAGCCGTCCTCATGAGACTGATCCATGTTCATAAACAAGACAGCCGTCCTCATGAGATTGATCCATGTTCATAAACAAGACAGCCGTCCTCATGAGACTGATCCATGTTCATAAACAAGACAGCCGTCCTCATGAGATTGATCCATGTTCATAAACAAGACAGCCGTCCTCATGAGATTGATCCATGTTCGTTTGTGGTGCTGTTGCATTGCTTTATTAAAACCATGCAGTTCAAGCAGTAATACTAACAGAAACGTTTCTTCAATGGAGGACACTAGGAAAGAGTTCTAGTTGAAACGGACTCCTTTTCTTATAGTGTTGCTGCCTGTGCCGCGGTTCTGAATGCATTTAAAGATGGACCCGATCACTCGCTGAAGCACAGCACAGAACTGCAGCAGAGTGTGCGGAGGGATTATCTCCTCTTATTGATATGAGGAGGGAGAGTGACGCACGCCTTGGCTCTTTCTGAGCCCCCTGAGGGTGATGGCAGGCGATACTTTTACAAAGTGGCAGCACGGCCCCATTGTTTGCAGCTATCTCTCTCAGCAGCCAGCCCAGCTGCACACTGACAAGAGCTGGAGCTGCATGTCCTTTCGATGACGGCTTCAGTGTAGTGGAGTGAAAAGAGCTCTCTGCTGTGCGGCGCTCTGAACAGCACCGTGCGTGCCATCTGTGTGAGGAGACTGCTGCGCTCGCTACAGGCTTATCGCTTGATTTTCCCCTTGAAAATCTTTAAAGTGCTTGTAAAAGGACAGCCTGCCTGTTTAAAAGGCACTGGCCGTGTTGTGCCTCAGGTTGTTTGAAGGGATCAGGTGCTTTCCTGCTCTACCGGGTGAACGCCTCTGCGCTGCAGAATGCTTCTCTTCTCCGTCTCTCCTCACTGTGAGGAGTTCACTTCTCATTCCAGACAGGATATCATTTCCTTTATCCTGTGAGGATCTAACAAGTCGCTTTTTTTTTAATTATGACTTATTTATTAGATTTCACAGCCCCTTGAGCAAAGAAAGAGCCACGTGAAGAGCCAGCCAGCGTTTCACACAGCCGCGTCACGCATGGCAAACACAACTCTACATGAAACTCCCGTGTACATCACAACAGAGTCACAGCCGAGGGTGCGTGTCAGCGCTGTGCGCAGACTCACATGTGTAACTGAGGGCTCTAAGGGGAGAGTCCTCTCACCGCTCACCTGGTGATGTCCAGGAAAGGTTTGGACGCGATGACGCTCCACTCCTCGCTGTTGGCTGTGTAGCGTGGTTCCCGTGGCGTCTCTGACGTAGTGTCCAGGTCCACTAAATAGTGGCAGTGCTTGAGATCCATCTGCAGAAACCAGGAGAGGGCAGCAGGTTAGCGCAGTGAGCAGAGACTCCACATTCAGTGACTGAGGACTGAAGTCTTTCAAACCTTAACAGTGACTGACAAAGGCAAGCTGAACCAGTTGTTTAAGAGCAGAACAGAAACCAGGCCAGAGGACACAGAGTGGGAGATCAGGTGAAGGCATTATGGGGACCACTGTCCTGAATTTACTTGTGAACGGTCCTGTAGGGTCATTTCAGTCCTACAGGACCGTTTCTGGTTTTTGTGTCGAGAGACAGCGGCACAGTTAGCCGGCACCATTCCTCTCTTTAACCCAGTGTAGTACCAGATCTCACACCTGAAAACAAATAAGAAGACACGTGTTTCTTTCAAAACTGCACATTTCACATCTTTAGCTAATGGAAGTGAAATGATTTTGCAAGCTGCAATCACAGCAAGGAAATGCAGCAGCCCCCCTCCTCCCCCCAGCCCCTCCCCCAGATCCTCCCCCCAGCCCCCCTCTCCCCCAGCCACTCCGTGCGTCAGAGCCCAGCCAGCCAGCACTGATGTTCATCCCTGCTGAGCTCCACACAGACAGCGCTCCTAATGAATGTTATCTGCATCGTTCCCCTGCATTCAATTATCCCCCCCGAGCGTCCCTGCAGCACAGCAGCATTCTCTGAAGCCAGGGGAGAGGGAACTCAAACCACGTTTCAAAGAATACCAGCCAAGCGGCCCCCTCTCCTATTATGCTGAGAATCTTTTTCAAAACTCAGCTGTCTGTTTCCTATTGATGAGCTACCTTTACTGTCATTGACAAGAGGGACACGCTGGATAAAGAGAATCCCACTAAAGTCATCGGAGCTAACAAAATCATTCCATACATGTGCAGCTTCGAGAGAAACACATAGTACAGAAACTACTGCTTTTGAATGTATCTCTGGCACTACACTCGGTTCAAGTTGTAGAGAAATCTTCAGGAAATGTTCTAGAAATCTACCCGATTCCCTTCATGCGAGAATGCAGTACCACTGCCAGTAACTCTTGTGAATTTGCTCATTTTGGCGTAACTTCGGAGAATAGCTCAGGATCCTGGATCACGCATTCCGTTTCCCAGGGCCGTTTCACGCCTCTCAAATGTTAACAGTTTCAGAACGCAGGCTTTGTGCCGAAAGATTACTCTGTAGCTTTAAGAGAGACTCCGCCAATCCTCCCTGGCTGGGTTTCCATGACGATACCTTGTCACTCAAACTAATACAGCCCAGGAGCATTCACAGAGAGAGAGAGCCCTGATAACAAAGTCACAGCCCGGCATGGTTTCAGTGTTAATTCCTTCATTGGACTTTTTCACAGACCTGTCCCATGCATCGTGATGCATATCGGATTGGGACGGGGGGCATCAGTGTAGCGTTGCACCCCTAGCCAGGATGGTGTGTGGACACTAACACAAGCCTGTGTCAATGTGCATCTACATACACATGCTTAATACACACGCAGCTCTTAGCACACCTAATCCTTTCTATTAGTCACTAGTATACCACACCCTTTCCTACAGCACTCCAAGGGTTAACAGGCAGATCTGTCACAGCCTAGAAGCCCCTCTGCGCAGCCAGTGACCTCACAATGATGTCATATGACATCAATGCTAATTCAGCTCCTGCGCAATTCTAAAAATGAGCTTCGGAAAGAATGAAGCGAGTGAGTCACTGAGCTGAGAACAGGGGCTGGGATTGGACACTGCAGAGGCTCTCTAATCTACCAGCTCAGACACACAGATCCGCCTGCAGCCGCTCGCTAATCAACAGGCACCGCTGTACTGACTCCTGAAGGGCATGAATCCCGCTGGCTGCTGCTTCAGGGTGCAGTGCTGCCTGTCAGTGCTGTGCAGTCGCCTGCTTTGCAGGGTCACAGTGTTTGACACTAATCGCAGCTAACACACTAACTCCACAAACACGCCGGGGGATTCGCAGCACTGCTGTTCTGTACCGTTTTCAATTCCGCTGCTGTCTGGTCGAGCCTCTGCTGGTCGAGCCGTGTGTCGCAGAGCGTCTCTATCAAGGGCGTGTTTCCTTCACCTGCCTTACAGTTTACACCACGCTCGGACAATGCTGTGCGCATCAGGAATAACCCTGTATATCTGTTCTTAAAGAGCAGATCAGCACACAGACGAGCGATCCTCGTTATCTTAACGACTGGATTCCACTGTGGGTAGCGAGTTCTGTTTCAGGGGACTTTTGAAAAAGTTATCATCCAAGTGGTTTCAATGGACCTGGTACACCAGAGTGTAACCACTAAACTGTCCCTCCTGCAACGCTCATCCCCTAGTGCCTTACCCGGGATGCGGGGAGTGAAGCTGACAGACTCACGTATCGAGAGGGCTCCTCCCGGTTCTGGTCGTTCATGTGGGTGGGGATGATCTGCGTGGGGGACCCTCCTTTAGAGAAGGGTTTGGGAAGCTGGCCCCGGAACTCCGACTGGATGAACTGCAGCTGCCAGCTGGAACAGAGAGCTGGGTTAGAGTGTTAGAGGCTTAGTGCCCGATTACTTTACCCATGCGTCGCTCCTTCCTCTCTGCTCCACTCAAAGCTGTGATCACTGTATTCATCCTCGCGAGGGAGCTGTTTCAGTGTCGCACTGGGGGGCTCCCTCTCTGCTCTACTCAAAGCTGTGATCACTGTATTCATCCTCGTGAGGGAGCTGTTTCAGTGTCGCACTGGGGGGCTCCCTCTCTGCTCTACTCAAAGCTGTGATTACTGTATTCATCCTCGTGAGGGAGCTGTTTCAGTGTCGCACTGGTCTTACTTGTCAGGCAGCAGGAAGCTGCTAGGAAAGCGATGCCACTCCTTCCCCACACAGACGTGCACAGGCCTGCCTTCAGGAACCGTGTGGAGAGTGGGGTCCTTAGCGATGCGGTGGAATTCTGGGTAGAGGTCGAGGGGCGCGTGATATCCTGTGGGAGCAGCGGAGAACTTCTCTAACATTTCTACTCAATTCAAAAACAGATCGCTCACAACGAACCAGAATGTTTAATACAGTACAAGAAACAGCAACACTACAAACAACAGTAAGTGTAAAATATTTCATGTTTTAATTTCCACCTTTTAAAGACATTCTATCACCCCACCCCCCCTTGAGTGACAAATACTGACTTTGTCCTCCCCAGACTGACCTCTGAAGAGTGCGACAGAGCGGGACAGTGACAGCACACTGAACAGAAGCACTGTCCCCAGAGCCAGCCAGTGAGACGAGACGGTGTAGTGCTGCAGGCGATAGCGCTGGAACAGGAAGTGGTAGCATTTCTGCAGGCAAGACCAGCGGCAGGGTTAGAAACAGAAGAATATTTATCCAACGCCCCTTGCACAGCAGGAGACGCTCTCCAGTGTTACTGATTACTGATGCTGTGAAACAAAATCAAATGCATGTTTAGCATCAAGTCAAGCTCCTGTGTGGAGAGAGATGATTGGCTCGGGGATCGGAGGACCTTGAAAAATCCGGGGTCGATAATTGGACACCCATCCTGTGTTTTATTGCCTTGCCACTGTGTTACTTACACTAGACTTTCACAGAATATTTGATTCAGTCTGCAGAGGCATTTTATATTAGATTCAACAGCAGAGAATATATCTCTTGCCGTTGGGTGACTGCGAGATCAATATTAGAAAATATTACCCAGTTGATGGATTCGCAGGTAAACCAGGACAGACTGGGGTAATAAACTCAAGCAGCTAATATTCGTGTTTCCACCCTCATTCAGTGCTATACAGATCACAATCCATACAGACTTCTTCATGAGCCCACATCTCCCAGGCTGGCTGAGGGCTCGAGGAAATTCCAGTTTAATTGGTTCGCTCATTTGTTGGTGAATTTGAGTCAGCAGCAGGTACAGAAAACACTGAAAAACACCTTGAGAGCTTCACCTCACAGCAAGAGGGAGAGGAGAGAGGGGAGAGGAGAGAGGAGGGAGAAGAGAGAGGAGGGAGAAGAGAGAGGAGAGAGGACAGAGGAGAGAGGAGGCTGTACATGACGTCCTGCTATCTCTGTGGTGCTTGGAAGCATGCTGTGAATACCTGGACCCTACCTGCAGGGAGGACAGCGCCACGGCTCCACACAGGCAGATGAGCGGGTAGACTGGAAACAGGAAGCGCTCCTCCTTGTGGGGGCGGGTGAAGAAGACCAGCATCCAGATGTACATGGGGGACAGCGTGAGCCAGTAGGGCCGGCCCAGGTTCTGAACTGAAACACAGAGAAGGGCTTGGCTTTGAAAGCAGCTTGCACAAATACACAGAGTTACTTTTCAAATGCATCTGAAACCACGACAGACACACAGAGACACACCTTTAACCCGTGACAGACTGTTCACGCACACACGGCTACTCACCGCTGAAGCGCTGCAGCAGAGCCCCCATCACAGCAGTCACAGGAAGGGACAGCAGAGCCAGCACGAACACCACGTTGAAATTGAGGAAGCCGTTCACCAGGTAGAAATGCCAGGGCTCTGTGCCTGGAAACCAAGGGAGGGCAAACCAGGGGAGAGTGAGCAAGGCTTGAACAAGAGCAAGTCACAATTAGAGGGGGGCTTGATCCAAGTCTCTAGAATCTTAAAAGCAGCTCACATAGTGAACCCCAAGCAATGCTTTAAGAGCAGCACAGAAACCAGGACCAGAGGACACACAGTGTGGAGAGGAAGCCCTCCCTTTAGTTACATTTGTCTCAAATGTGCCGTTTGTAATGAAATGCACGTTTTGTGAGACACACACAGTGAACCCAAGCCTCACAACAGTGTCTTTCTATATTCTAATACAAGGTGTGGCGTGCGTGACCCCAGCACAGTGTCCTTCCAGACCTCTGACAGGCTTCACAAACACTCAAACACACAAGACAAGCTGCAGCGATTCTCTCCACTCAACAGCACTCAGCAGACGTGTTCATTTAACTGAGGAGGGCTTTGAAAGCGCCCACGCTGAAGCACGCTATCAGGGGAGGCAGAGCAGTGATGAAAATGAGAGAGTCCTCTCCTGACGTCACGCATCAGCAGGGTGAAGAGAGCTGTCTGACCTCTGAGACGCAACTTCACTCTGCTATAATTAGAGAGGCTCGAGAAGGCAGGGGGGAGGCGAACAGAACGCAGGCGGGATACAGGGCTGGAAATGCAGCTGCTATTGACACAGGCTGAGGCTCATCTAACCCACGCAGAGTCCCCAATTACAATCAAAGACCACAGGGGGCGCTGTTCAAACCCATATGATAATCCTTACAGAGGTGCTTACAATGTCATTCGACTTCAATGACATTGCAACGCTGCCTGAAGGCCCCACATGCCTTTGAAAATGAAACCATTTTTTTTAATGCACATTAGACACCTATGAATGGTTGAGCTGAAGGGATTTCTTTTTGTAACATTCATATAGATGAGTGATATTCCACACACCCGTCCCTTATTAAAACCCAGTCTGTAAAGGCACAGAAAAATCATTTCCGAATGAGAGGAGGGCTGGTCCGGTTCCTGGTACCTGACTCCTCTCAGAACTGACTGCTTCAGTGGAACTTCTCTCCAGGCTGTGATAGAACACAGAGCTCCTGTTTCAGCTCCTCGGAGGTCTCTGCTATTGTGGCAGCTTCTGTACTTTCAAAGAAACCGATTCTCTTTCCAAACAGAATGAAAGTGGCAGTGCTGTGAAGAGGATGCGTCGGGCAGCACCTGAGCGGATTACTAACGCAAGAGCAGGTAGATCAGTCCCTCCTCCACCTGAATAAAAAGAGGGGTTCATCACCCAACAAACAGCTGGGCTGCCCCTCCTTTCACTAAGCTACAGGAAGCGCTGTGCCTCTGTAGCACACTCAGCGCTTCAAACAGACTGAGACGGAAGACAGCGGTGTGAAACATGAGCTGATGATGTCACGTGCTTCACAAGAACAAGTGATCCCATCTAAACTTGTCCCGATTCACAGCTTGATCCCAAAACTGTGTCAAGGTCTTAGAGCAGCCCAATGATTGACATCAACAATGTGGCTTGGTAACCCTTGGTAACCCTGGGTAGCCATGGTAACCCTGGGTAGCCTTGGTAACCCTGGGTAGCCTTGGTAACCCTTCCCCTCCCCTCCCCACTCTCCTCCTCTCTGTTCTAAGTGTGTCGGCTTCATTTCCAGCTGGATCTTCGGCTCCTGCTTTCTTTCTCAACTCCTTTCATGATTTTGGTTCCAATGTGTCACACTCAAATCAAAGCCCCGGTCCAGCTTTCTGTGCCAGCGGGTCCCCTGCCTCACCACCCTGTGCTGCAGGACAGCTCTCCTGTCGGTGTCACACTGGACACGGGACACACACAGGAGTCTGTTTAAACACAGCACAGTGTGGAAGCAACCAACAAGCACAGAGTGCGTCACCTGATCCCTCGTGAGTCTCTGTGACGCAAACTGAGTTAAAGAAACAAGCCTTTACACAGCACTGCTTATTATGGGGTTCACACTGATGTGCAGATGCAAACTCACCGTGTGCGTGTGTGTGCGTGTGTGTGTGTGTGTGTGTGTGTGTGTGTGTGTGCGTGTGTGCGTGTGTGTCTCACCGTGTGCGTGTGTGTGCGTGTGTGTGTGTGTGTGTGAGTGAGTGTGTGTGCGTGTGTGCGTGTGTGTCTCACCGTGTGTGTGTGTGTGCGTGTGTGTGTGTGTGTGTGTGCGTGTGTGTGTGTGTGTGTGTCTCACCGTGTGTGTGTGTGTGTGAGTGTGTGCGTGTGTGTGTGTGTGTGTGTGTGTGTGCGTGTGTGTGAGTGTGTGTGTGTGCGTGTGTGAGTGTATATTTAAATATGCATATATATGTATTATTTCTGGATGTAGTTATTGTTTGGAATTATGTTGTTGTTGTATTGTTATTTTATTGCGTATGGTCTTCGTGGGTCTCTCTTTGTATTAGTGCTGCATTACTGAGGAGAGCAAACAGAATGCAATTTTTGATTACAATGCGCAGCTCAGCTAGTGATTCTCTGAAGCAGTTTTCCTTGGGCATGTGACACGAAGTCTATTTCCACCCTTTCCCTCCATTCGAGGCTGCAGTGCGCCCTCTTGTGGAGACATGTGGCAGTACAGCATGGAAACTCCATTTCCAGTGAAGCTGCGTCCATCAGTCCATCAGCCCTCCTGAGTTCATGTGCAGAAAGGCATTGCCCGCAACATTTCAACTTACCGTAGAGATCTGGCCCGTGCGGACTGAAGACATTGTACAGCACGATGTTGAGAGGAGCGATCACCAGCTTCCCATAGTAGTAACTGTCTACGGCTACAACAGGACCCTGTGGAGATTAAAGCCATGGGGTTTGTGCACTGGGGTAGACTCCTCGAGTACTTTACATGACATGCATTACCATTCCTTCATGGAGCTTCACTTTCATACACACAAAACAAAGATCCTTCACATGCATGGAGGCCCACTGCATGACTCGTGTGAGTCGCTGCTTCACCACATGCACAGCAGATCCAGCGTGTGTCCTGCAGCCCTGCTGTTCTCAGAGCTGTGTTCTGTGCTCACCAGGAACAGCAGCAGGGCTATCAGAGCCCAGGTGAGGAAACTCTTCCATCTCCTCTTGAGCAGCAGCAAGTCAAACGCAATGGGCAACCTGGGGAAGTAAGCAGCAGCGTTACAGGCAGGGGAGGAGACTGAAGCCAGCCTGCCTGCCTGCCTGTCTGCCCTGAGTGCGGATGAGAAATACATGAGAGAGTGGAAGCACACGGAGCACGTGTGGTCTAGTGTTTCTGACATCCACCGGGGGCAGAAGTGCTGCAGTGGGATAGGTTAAAGTGCACAGAGGTGACCAAGATAATCACGTCATAGATCTCACGTGTTCCTGTATGAAAGAGGCACACATTATGAGAAGCGTGCATTGATTTGTATGGCAGCTGCACTTAGACATGTGTGAGAGCTCTGTGGAGAGCACAGGGTGCTTTACACTTTGAAAGGTCGCCAGGATGCGATATCAATATACAAAGTGACAAGACAAGAAGCACGGTCTGTGTGCCCGGCGCTCCCGAGAAGGTTTCTGGGTTCCGGAGTAGTTTACTCTCCCATACAGACAGTGTGTGAGTAACATGTCATTTCTGTGATCCGTTCTCTAGATCGCCATGCCTATGTCTTCAGTGTGTAAAAGCCCAGTCCTCAGCTCATGTGAGACGTTCCAGGCAGCACCGGGTCGCTCTCACGGCTGCTGTACTGTTACCACCTACCCCAG